>NW_025781164.1:0-43956 GCF_021130785.1 Homalodisca vitripennis | reverse complement strand
AATTTTCAATGATTTATTAATTTTATTTGTTTATTAAGTATTGCAAACGTGTCTTAATTATTTATTAGGCGACAAAAATACACTTTATAAAATTGTATTGTCTGATCACAATACAAAAATAATGTTCAGGCAATAATATGTGTTTCCCTAACCTTGAAAATATCTAAATATAGCCCAAATAAAATAACCGCAAAGAAAAAACTGTTTCCAATATAAGTCTCATGGTTGCTTTTAACGATATAATTAAAATCACTTTTAAAATGTTATATTTATTTTTATTACAATACAACTTTAATATGCCATAACTTTTCAGGTATGCAATTTTAACAAATTTTTAATTGCAAGAATAGTTTTATATTTACATTTTTTTTATTAGGTCAACTTACACTATACAATTTTAGAAATTTTCAGAGATAAAAAATACTAAATATTCATGTATCAGTGTATGAAGATTGACATATACAAGGTACACCATATACAAGGATTGTATGTAAAACATAGATTTATTTTTAGAAAAACTTTAATAACAATTCTACAAAGTTTCTGTTGTTGGTTTGTAGCTTTTTACTGTATATTATTTTAAATTGATGCATTTATATAGTTTCCTTTATTAGTCTTAATGTTTGAAAAGACTTTTAAACTCGGGAGGTAAGCTGACTATAGTATTACAATTATAGGGAGCCATATTGATAGCCTATATTGATCACGATAATGGTACGTCTGCCTCATCTAATATTCCAGGAGCGGTATGGAGATGGCGGATCAATGTCAATTTGTACAAATTTATTGAGGATAAGCATTCTACCTAATACACCTGAGATATGGATACGAGGTAATCCAGTGTTATGCTGTTATCTTTACATTTTACATTTTATAGTTAGTCATTTTTATTTCCCAGTTATTTATCATAATTTTTAATTTACGAGAATATTTGTTCAGTTTAGACAATATTTGTTTACAGAGGTTATTTAAGTAAGATTAGAAATTATATACAAAATCTAGTGCATAAACAATTGCATATATTTGCTTCAATGTAAAAACACAATAAAAAATCGTTAACGATCTCATTACACTCCAGCCATCAACTCACTGTCAGGTGATTCTCTAGAAAGACAGCTCATTAAGTCAGGTCCTGGCGTGCAGCACGCTATGGTACTCAATATCAATTTTCCTTCTTCGACGTTGTTGTAACTGGCATTTACTGAAGGTTAATATCAATAAAAAATGTAAAACGAATCACATGTTAAAGAGTAAGGATATATGAAAATCTACAGTAGATATTTTATATCTATATCTTTTTACTCATCTTGTCATAAATATCGGGGAGTCGTTAAAAATTATATAGAATATATTTATTTCCATCTTTTTCATTTATATTACATAATAAGATGACAACTTGGAAAAGGCAAATAACCACCATTTGCCAGTATTTCGGTGGTTATTTTTGGTAATTTAATTATAACATAATTACAACTTAAATTAGTAGTCTTCCGTAATAAATTAACATTTTATTTTTTCGGCTTCTGTAGCGCATACCAACTAATAATAATAAAAAAATAAGTATGTAAGAGAACGAAAAAAACCATATTTAATAATTGGCACCTCTATTTACAGTTATATCACCGTTAAAGAGAAAATAATTGAAGAGCATCACATTAAAGATATACAAAATTTATAACAATATAAGATTAATACTAAATTAGATCGTAAGCTAGACAGTCAAAGTTAGGAAACAATAGACAGTAAAATGCCTAAATCATCAATATTATTGAGCCAAATTTTAACCTTTTTGGAAAAACAATTAAAAACTAGTAATTTGCTTTATATTATCAGGTAAAAGATTGAAGCATTTTGGACCTAAGTATACAAATTTTTTTACAAAGAATGATCTGTTTTTACCTTTGGTCTAACAAAAAAAACGGCGGACTGTGCTTCGAGTTGAATAAAACAAATTTTCAGTTCCACTGTTGCCTCTCTTTTTGAAAAATGCTTGAAGAACTTTAAACACAAAAAGGTTTTTTATAGGTAAAATTTGCAGATGTTTGAAAAGATAGTCAGTGTGTTTTTGGGTCACAAAAAGTTTATTAATTAAGTTATCATAAGCGCCACCCCAAAACTGCAGCCCATATTGAAGGCGGGAGTTTATCAAAGCGTAATACAGTGATCTTAAGCAAGTTATGTAACAGATATTTCTTAAGAAATAGAATGTTCGAATTGATTTCCTGATTTCGGCGTGTAATTTATTTATATGACTTTTCCACGTTATTTTGTTGTCAATTAAAATTCCAAGGTATTTAATTTCGGGTGTTTTGTTGAATAACTTCGCAGGTACAATTTTGTACACCTAAACAATTGTTGTGGTACTTAAACTCATAGTCAAATTCAAAACCAGTGAAAATCAAAGTTTAAAATTTTTTGTTTTTGATGCATTTATTACCATTGCATTCCTGTTACACAAACCAATTGTTCAGTAAAGCTAAGTCATGAATTATCAACTCTTTAATTGTAGCCCAGTTTTCAGACGAATACAAGAATGCAATATCATCGGCAAATGCTATGATTTCTCCACGAAACTTTTCTAATAAGAGATCATTAATAAAGAAGGAAAAGAGATCTGCCGATAGAACTGAGCCTTGAGGAACGCCGATATTTACTAAATTGATGTCACTCAAAAACGTTGCGTATCCGAACTTGTTGTTCTCTATTTTGAAGAAAAAGTTAGAAACCAATTTAGTGTAGGGCCTCTAATGCCGGTTACTTCTAGTTTTGTTAAAAGACAATCATGACGGACTAAGTCAAACGCTTTTCTGAAATCAATAAATAAGCCTGTTACTTTTTTGCCAGAATTTAAAATTTGTATAAAACCATATGCATAAGTTTTTTCAATCGCATCCTCTGTAACTTTTACCTTTTTTAAAACCGAATTGATTGTTAGAAAAAAAAATTTTTTTGAATAAAGAAAACTTAAAAATCTTGTTCTCATAAGTTTTTCCAGCAGTTTCGAGAAAATTGAGAGCAGTGTGATTGGCCTATACTGCTCTAACAATTCTGATTTTCCGCCCTTGAAAATTTGGCACAACTATTGATTTCTTTAAAACCGTAGGGAACACTCCGGTAGCAAAGCTTATATTGATTAGTTTGGCTAAGGGGTCAGAAATGACATGATTTATTTTCTTTAAAAGAATTACATTAATGCTATCAAAGCCGGAAGACTTTTTGTTCTGAATACTTCGAATTGTACTTTCCACTTCATCTTTGTCTACAGGAAAAAGAAACATAGATTGATTTTGTCTTTGTAAATTAGTAAACGTTTCGTTACTTTGGCCTAGATTCTGATAAATAAATTTGGTGCTCGAAAAATAGTTGTTAAATTCATTTGCTATAACGTCCTCACTTTCAATAGTGCGGCCATCTTGAAGAGTAATTTTACCAATTGGTTGCTTTTTGTTTCCTAATAAACTGTTTATCAAGCGCCACTGTTCCGCTGGACGGCCACTGCATTTGTGAAACAGCTCAGCATAGTACCGGTTTATTCTCTCATCGAGGTCAATTGTAAGTTTGTTTTTAAAACGTGTGAAGTAGCTCCTAAGATTTTGATTGTAAGGGGAGCGTTTTAACTGATTGTAAAGCAATTTTCTTCTTCCTAAACGATTAAGTAGCGCCTCATTCATCCAGGGACTAATCGCTCTAGCCTTAGCCAGTTTATTACTAATAGTTGTAACTTGCGTACTTAAATTTATGCAATCAGTAATTTTGCTGAGAAAATTTTGAAAACTAACATCGATATTGTTATTTTGTAGCAAACTATCCCACTTAACACTAAGAAGGGTCGTCTACTAGTTTTTTCGAAATTGGTAACCCTTTTTGAACTTAAAATATTTTTAATATCTCTTGTATTTACGTTCCGGTTTTTATCAAGCCAAAAAAGACAATCCGATTGCAACAGTGGTCCGTTAACACCCAATATCAAAGATAGCAATTTCGAAGTTCCTCAAAATTACGATATCTTAAAGAAATATGATCCAAACAAGTTTTAGAAAATTGTGTCACTCGCGTATGCTTATTTACAAGTTGAACAAAACCATTATTATTTAATGTTGACAAATAGTTTTTCTTTTTCTAAATCATTAGAATCGTACGAAATATCAATATTGAAATCATCTACAACCATAGAGTTACATCTAAGTGACGGAAGCAAATTAGAGAATTCATCAAGGAAACGCTTAGAATTGAACGCCTGCAATCTATAAACTACCGAAAGAGAGAACGGAGTTTTTGTTTACATTGAACTCAATCACTGTACAATCAGCCGTCTCTAGACGGCAGGACGACACGGGCAGCTGGTATATTGGTGTTTTAACGTACACGAGTGACCCGCCCGCCCCTGTATGTCTCATTACAACATGCAAAACAAGAGAACCCTGGGATCTGATAAAACTTAATTGCTATTTTTAATTTTCAAAACTTTTTAATTATAAAACTAAAATTACTCTATAATTCCCTGCACCAGACTTATGTTTTGTTAATGTTTACAAAATTGAAAAAGAAACATTTGCCAGGGAGAAGTGTAAAAATAAAAAAATTTATAGTAAATGGTTTAGATTTATACATAGGCTGTATATATTTTAGGCAGATTTAGATTTTGTTGATTTTGTTTAACTCGCTGTCGTTATGTATAATTATTTAGATAAAAAGGGGAAATCTTAAATAAGCTTGAACAACAATAAAAAATGGATGATAGAAAAGCTTCTTCGTTGTTATGTTTGGACCGTATATTTGGAAAAATGGGTTATTGATGCAAGTTTGTGTTTTCATATGTCATATGTTTTTAAGCCACTGTAAAATGAGTTTTGAATACATATATGCAGTTTCACAGCTTATGGGAAAACATTCACAGTTTATCTTCTTTCTCGTTTTTAACAGCGTTTTAGTAGTGTTTTCCAATGCGTTAGATGTATTTAATTCATCAATAGCACTATATGTGGTAAAAATACATAATGAACGATCTACATACCTTTGTTATAGTACTTTTCAAAAACTCGTCTAGTGATTCTTGAGTACCAAGAGTGCTTCTCTTACCTGAAAGTATGAACAAACATTTATTGCCAGTGTAATTCGGATTAGGAAACAAAACTATTACCATTATGTATTCAAATTCTAAAGCGCTCCGGAAAACCTTGTACCGATCCTTCTCTTGATAGAAATAGTGCAACTGAATAATTTGCAAAAAAAATTATCTGAACTAGTAGATCCATTTTTTAAATTAGCGCTTAGAAAAAATTTAGGATTTTATAAAAAAAATAAATGTGAAATTTAGAATGATTGTTCCATTTAATAAACAAAGTTTTTAATATACATGTACTTGGAATATTGTAATGAGCAAGAAAATGGATATTATAAAATTATAAGCTACCTTCAGAACATATGTACACTGGAAATTGTAGCTTTAATGTCATTCAGTATTTGGAAATAACTACATCAAGGAACATCGTATCATTTATGAGCAAGAGCGCCTTGCCAATATCTTTGTGAAAACAAAGTTGCAGTGCTCAAATAGCAGATTATCTGAGGTAAAGTGTGAATCTACATTGTTTAAAATATATCTTTTGTTAGAAACATTATAGCATAACAGTACAAAAATATATTTCTCAAGAGTACTTTCCGCTCATATTATGCTTACTTTAATGGAGATGCTAGAATAACTTTGCTTAGAGAGTCAGTAGCACACATCCTTTGTATTTCTGCAAGGTAACATTTTAAAATGTTTATTTGACAACGTAGCTATAACAATAAGTTTCATACTACAGACTTTCTTTTTAAATTTTAACAGCTATTCAAGCCTAATTAGATAAATCCGTAAGTTTTACTATATAAAAGGATCAATAAATCTTGTAATACATATTACTCAAAAACTTGTGTTTTATATTAATACATCGTTCTTATTTAGTAGCAAAACATATAACAACAAAATTATATATTTCTGTAACAATACATTGTTTACAGCGAAATGTAGCTCGAATTTACGCAACGGGAAATCTAGTTTAATCATTGCACACACCGTTACTAACCTATTAGAAAGGAAACCTAAGAAAGATAGAAAACTTTTCCTTAGGAAGGACTGGACACTTACTCATTCAATTTAACGAAAGAAGGTCCCGTCTCCCATAAAGTAAATATTGGTTCCGATTGTAGATTTCGTGAGCGTCCTCATTTAGTGACTGTCAATAAAGCATAAGTCGGAAATTCATCGTCCTTTTTTATTTTCAATTTCCTTAGTATCGATGCTGTATCATTGTACCTTTATTATACAAAATAGTCTAACAGCTCTATATAAACTCCAAGTATTGGCGTAGTGTAATGGGTATTATCTATTGCCTGCTATTATAAACCAATTAACTTGATAACAAGGGGAATCTATGGGAGAGAAACCACTCTACACATATACTAATGAACCACTAGCCTTTCACTAATTACGCAATGGTGTGTTAGCAAAGCTGAAAATCATGTGTAGTTCTAGATTGCTATGCTATTTTTTGATTTAGGACAAACAGCTGACATTATTCAATTTCGTGGCATTTAATTTGGATGATTGTATATGTAATGTGTATATCCTTCCACTTTCATGTAGGTCTGGATACTGAAAAAACTTATTCATCTGGATTATTCATATTTATTATGCACATATACTATTTGAATACTATCTCTTGTTTTACACATTTCTGAAAGATGGTCAAGGAGTAGTCAGAAGAAAACTATGTTAACCAAACAGACACACCAAGACAAGCACGCACGTCACTCTAGTATGTATGTAAAAAATTTAGTACTGTATTCTCAAGTGTTAAAGTAAAGTTAATTTATATTTATTTATATAATTAAAAATATTGATTACTTTTTAATTTTTAAGCACATTTCTGATTATTCATCTTTTCTTTCATATTTCTGGTTAAATGTTCTTACTTTTAATATGGTTGTTTGTTTCTTATTACACATCCAAAATGTATTACTTTTGAGATTTTGACATTTACTTACTTATTACAGTCATTGCCCGTTTATTATTGTTTTGCTGATTGTTTGTTATCCAACTTTTATTTCAATACCCCATTCTTTGTTTTTTGTTGATCATTTATTTTTAACACTGATGTTTATATCAGTATATATAGTGTTTTTACTATGATCTTTAATACTCCTTTTTCTAGACATATTTAATTTTAATACTGGTGTAATGTCGTTAGAAGAATAAATAAATAAATAGATTTATTTATGTCTTAAATATATAGAGACAGGGTGTATGCAACACACACTGTAGATTGTAGAATTATAAAAACAAATTTCTACAGTAACGTCATTGCAAAGACACAATTATAGTTTTATTCATTGTTGACTTCATATAATTACAAGGAAATGACGAGTCCGGTAAATATGTGGCAATTCTAAATTAAACACGAGCACTGCAAAACTAACTACTTTATAGGTGATTTAAATTGTCAGTTCCACAGCTT
This sequence comes from Homalodisca vitripennis, assembly GCF_021130785.1. Taxonomy (NCBI): domain Eukaryota; kingdom Metazoa; phylum Arthropoda; class Insecta; order Hemiptera; family Cicadellidae; genus Homalodisca; species Homalodisca vitripennis. The sequence continues at coordinate 36,457 of NW_025781164.1, read as the reverse complement.
TTACTAATTTTTCCCTGTACCATAACTCTCTGTTGCGGTGGTTTTTATTTATCCCTGGATACAGTTTGTGCTCTCGGTCTACTCTCCTAACCTGTCGGTCGTGAAATTTTTTCATAACTGTTAATATGTTAATACAAACTAAATTGAAAGCAACAAGCATATTAGATCGTCAATTAACATTTTATAGTACTCAATAATGTGTTATGTAGAGTTTACACATTACATAAACTACCCTATATTTATATATATATATATATATATAATATATATATATATATATATATATACAGGGTGATTCATGAAGTTCTCCCCCCACTTCTACAGCACATTGTACTAGTAAAAATAATGAAAAAATGTTATATAAACATAGGTCCGAAAACGCTTCGTTAGCGAGTTACAGCTAGCGAAAGATTTCACCTGAATTCCTGGGTAAAGAGTAAAATAAAGCCATACTGAACTTTTGGAAAGGTTAATTAAGTAAGAAATATCGTGGATTCTTATGTATTTTTACCTGATAAAGCTAATAAAATAGGTTTTCCGAACTGTACCTGGAGTAGTAGTTTTTGAGGGATTTAGGGTTAAATGCAAAAAATTGGGGCACGAAACAATGTTTTTTTAAGTTTGATGTACAATTAAACTTTGTTAAATTGGTAATAAATACATAAAATTAACGAACAATTATTGTAGAGAATTTAATTCTGAGAACATTGATATATAATCAAAGTCTAAAATAAAAACAGAAATAAGTACCAAAAAATCGATTTTATTCAGTATAATATATTACTAGTTTGAAGCAAAATTAATCAGGTTGGGACAACCGTACGCACCTTTTTATAATAGATGTTCAAAAATGAGGCCATCATTACCAATACATTTTGCAGCACGTTTGTGTATTGCTTTTGTTGCGTTTCTTAATTTTTTCAGGACTCCCCTGTATCTGCACAGCCGAATCCATAATACGGGCAATTAATTCATCACGAGAATTCACTTTTGTCTTGTATACACTGTCTTTCATCCATCCCCAGATGCAATAATCCAATGGAGATAGATCTGGTGATCTTGGTGGCCAAGGGTGAGGCCCTCCACGACCAATCCAGTGTCCAGGAAATTGATGATTTAAGTAAGCAGAAACGGCACGTGAAAAGTGGGGAGGTGCTCCGTCATGCTGGAAGTACAAATTTTGTCTGAGATGTAAAGGAACATTCTCTAACAGCTGCGGCAACTCTTCTTGAAGGAAATGCAAATAGAACTCAGCATTTAGGCGTCCAGGTAATATGAAAGGTCCAATCAGCAGCCGATTGTGCAAAAGGCCACACCAGACATTGACGCTAAATCGGTGTTGAAAGTTCTGTTCCACTACCTCATGTGGATTTTCTTCTGCCCATGAGTGTTCATTGTGCTAGTTATTGACACCATCCCGAGTGAATTGTGCCTCATCCGTAAACAAAATACGCTTGTAGAGTTGATTATTAATATTCAAAAAGTTGCAAAACTCCAAGCGAAGCGGACCATCCCCTAGCTGTAGATGTTGAACCTTTTGTTTATGAAACGGATAAAATTTGTTTCGATTAAGTGACCTCCAAACCGTTGACTGCGAAACTCCTATCCGCCTAGAAATACGTCGTGTACTTACACCTGGACTGCGATGAACAGCATTAATAACAATATCATCAAGTTGGACAGCTCGTTCATAATTGGTTTCTAGTACTTGGTAGTGATCCTGTTTCCCGAAGAGTACGAAAAGTTCCTGAAATTGTTTTGGTATCTGGAATCCTCCTATTAGGGTAACGTAGTTCATATTCTCCTACAGCAGCTCTAACATTACATTACCATTACAGTAACCCAAAATAAAAACCATATCAGCGTATTCCTCTGATGTAAATAAGTAAGGCATTTTTTTCCGCTGAATAATAAACAATCGAATTATAACTCACAGAAAAATTGCATTTAATAACACGATTCACAGAACCCGATCTCCTGCTGTAGCTTGCAAAACACCACTAATACACAGTTCTAACGTAACAGTACATAATACCATTGTTGATCAGCTGTTATTCGTGCGTTACCAACTTGAAATTAATAAAACAAAAAACTGTATTTCGATGATTAGTAAACAATAAGGGAAAATGTTTGCTTCATTTATTTTTCGAACATTTGATGTAAATTCTTATTTAAAAAAAAAACAACGTAATAAAACATGATATTTTTATTTACAAACATATTTATTTAACAGTTAATCTTGTTTTTCTCAATTTATCTCATCATTAAGGAACAAACATTTTGTTTTTGTTTTATTTTTAACTAAATACCGTACGGTATTTCTTTACAGCTAGTAATGTATTATACTGAATAAAATCGATTTTTTTTACTTATATCTGTTTTATTTTAGACTTTGATTATATCAGTTTTCTAAGAATTAAATTCTCTACAATTAATGTTTGTTGATTTTATGTATTTATTACCAATTTAACAAAGTTATTGTACATCAAACTTAAAAAAACATTGTTTCGTGCCCCAATTTTTTGCATTTAACCCTGAATCCCTCAAAAACTACTACAGGTACAGTTATGAAACCTATTTTATTAGCTTTATCAGGTAAAAATACATAAGAATCCACGATATTTCTTACTTTAATTAACCTTTCCAAAAGTTCAGTATGGCTTTATTTTACTCTTTACCCAGGAATTCAGGCGAAATCTTTCGCTAGCTGTAACTCGCTAACGAAGCGTTTTCGGACCTATGTTTATATAAAATTTTTTCATTATTTTTACTAGTATAATGTGCTGTAGAAGTGGGGGGAGAACTTCATGAATCACCCTGTATAAATCAAACTTTATTAGAAGGTCATCGAGAAAATCCCATAATAAATAAATTTGTAAAAAACTGAGGCTTAACGAAGCCTCTTACCTGGGGGACTAGAGACATTTCATGTATGTCTGCAGGACATCTTGAAAACGGAGTAAAGTATCTTGAGAATTTATATGAGTCTTCTTTTTATAAAAGCTACTCTGACGTCTATGGTTGTTGCATATGCCTCCGTGCAAAATTTAAATTACATTTTAAGAGAAAATTTCAGTGACAGAGTGTCCCGATGAATGAAATGTATAACTTCAGTGCGATTGAAAACTTAGTCAGGTTTCAAAAGAGTCAGTTTACGATGGATTAAATTTAATTCTGTTCTAATGCATTTAACGTTCGACGGTTGAGTGTGCTGCACTGACCATGAAAATAAAAACGTGATATGAGGGTTTTAAAATCCAACTTAGAATGAGACCCGTTTATTTGCTGTCTGCCATGATTGTATTTGGTGCGGTAAGTAATATTGATCTTTACCCCGACCAAGAAAATATGGGTATACATGAGGTTAAAAAGTATATTTCAGTCAAAATGCATTTACCGGTCCTTTGAATTCTGCCTCTGATGTAAAGGGAAAACTTTTGCTATCACTTTGCTTTTCCTTTAACCACAGTAAAAATATTAAGAGAGACAAACAGTTGCGATAACCTTATAATAAAACATACACAGTTTTTGTACATTATGGTTGGTTTTGAAACACTGTTTAAAATATTATTTTTTGAATGCATCAGATGGTTCACTCGTTAATGGTACAATCTAAAATAAAATGTTGATAGTAAATTTTTCTTTACAACCTGCATAACATTAATGGTCAAGCACTGTGTAACTACTCAATATGTTTTACAATTCAAATTTAAACAAATGTTTCTTTTAATTTGGTGAATTTCAGCTGAATGTCTTAGCACTTGTTTGGGGTCATTTAACTTTGAATTACATGTCCAATATATTAAAATTATTTTTTTAATATTATTTAATATTCTGAGAAACCTTTCTAATGTTTCTCACCTTCTAAACCTTTCTTGGAGTTCTACAAAATATTTCAAAACCACAATTAGCCAAATCGGTCCAGCTTATCAGTTTTACAGAGACTAAAAAACTCATTTCACTTTTAATACATAAATAGAGTCATTTCATACTAAATATATGCAGCATACTACTTCTACAACAGTCCAAGTAAGTAAATCCATTCAATTTGTTCTTGCAGTCAAACACAATTCCCTTTGTTCAATTACAGCTGAACCATTAAAACTCGCGCTCCTCCGGGACTGACCACCCTTCCTTGTCACTACAAATCCCTTAGTGTACTTGTGGAACGCTAGTAAGATCTTTAGCAGCATTACCATTCTATAAGATATACGGAAGTCTATTATTTATATAGCTTAGGTTAATTATACTTGTTTTATTACAACCATATATAGAAAGCTGCATAAACAATGTTTATAGTTTGCTAAAAATCTCAACTTAAATATATAATACGTATAAAATTTTAAAAATCTGCTTGTTTTTGACGATGTCTTTGTGAATATTTATGAATTTTATTTTTGTGTGTGAGACACATATCTACCTTTTTTCTACCAAAGAATAGAATATATACCAATCCTAGAGAGTAATATTATAGTACTATATATATATATATATATATATATATACATATATATATATATATATAACTATATTATATATAATATATATAGTAGTAGATATGAATATGCCGATTCTAGACCACTTTTGGGACAGACAGAAAATCAAGGAAAATACTGTTTAAAGGACAATAAACGAATCTGTAAAATCAAACAGTAACTCACGAATGGGACAGACGGTAAATCAATGAAAAATACTGTTTAAAGGACAATAAACGAATCTGTAACTCACGAATGAAAAATTACCGAATCTATAGCTGTTTGCTTCTACTTTCTTGAGCTGTCAAAATCAATCTATTTGAAATGTCTGCTACGACGAAAAATCTTCTACTCTACAAAATTGATAGTAACACAGTCTTTATCTTTAATAGTCTTCTTTCCAGTAACAACCAAGTGTAATTTTTCATTTTTGTTCAATTCTTTAATCTTTTTTTCATCCAAAACAGTCAAAAATCTGTTTGGCAAGTGTACTTTACAATCTTCCAACTCGGCAATTATTGTAAACCCGAATTTATCTTTCATTTTCTCCAAATTCAAGATTCTATATCTCTTTTTTTCTTCCAATTCCACTAATTTCTTATATTCTTTGAATCTTAGTTCACCAACCTTATTCAACTCTTGTAACAGCGCTGCCATTTATTATAGAAAAATCTTTTAACTAAATTTAGTTAAAAGATTTTTCTATAACAAATAGAACAATCTGAAAACATTTGACCAGAAATTGTGCTGATTTGTGTCAAAAATCACTACTTCTCAAAATTTAATTTTACAAATTTTTGCTCTTTAAATAGAACAATCTGAAAACATTTGACCAGAAATTGTGCTGATTTGTGTCAAAAAATCACTACTTCTCAAAATTTTAGTTTACAAAATTTTTGCTCTTTAAATATGGAGCGGAAAAAGATAGAGTGCCCATACTGCAAAAAAGACATTTTTGAACATCACTATACTCGTCATTACAATTCGAAAAATCATTTGAAGAACAAAGAAATTTTATAATAAAGAACTAAATTATTTGAGGACTTGGGCTAAAGAAAATCAAATTGCCGATCACCAAAACATGTATAATATAGAAAAATTGCGTGAATTAAAGAAAAGCTTTAAGGAAGATAAAAAAGATCTCAATCTATTTAATGATGAAAAAAATTCAATCAATCGCTGAAAAATTGTCCTTAGAAACAAACGATAAAACTAAGTCTGAAATGATCGAAGAGAAATTGACAAAACTCTTAACGAAAAACCTAAAAATATCATTGATGTAGAAGTTTTATCCTCAATACATGGTCTTTTCAAGCAATATACATTTTAACGAATTTAAACGATAAGTTCATGTCAATTTACAAATATCTATCAATTATGAGGCCAGAGATTAAAAGTTTAATCGAAAAATTTCAAGAAACCGTTAAAAAATATGAAGGGCTATCTCTCTTTAGAATGCGAATACGAACGAACTTTAGTGAACGGTGAAACACAAACTTGTCCAATGTACTTTACTATAAAAGCAGACGAAATCTTCGACGTAAACGACTTTATTACTAAGCAATTTAATAATAAATTAACACATCGAGAACAGACAAATCATCCAAATAAGGGCTCTGGTTGGACATTAAAACGTTGTAAACAACTGATTTTGAGCCTTAATAAACATGAATTTATGAACGCAGGATCATATATCGATTTACCAAAGGAAATCAAAGATAAAAAAGCTTGTGTAAATATCAAAAATAAAGATGATTATTGCTTTATTTACTCTATCCGATGCGCTATTGAAAAACCCGAGACTCATGTTGACAGAGCAAAACAATACGAAAAAATTCGTGAAACGATGAGATATTTTCTGGATTCGACTATCCTATGTCTTTAAAAGATATACAATTATTTGAAAAACGAAGCAGCAAAGCAAAGTACAAGTATCCGAAAATGTCTGTAAATGTCTATACTTTTGATGAAAAAAAACTAACTACACATAGTACCGTTGCAAATTTCAGAAGTTTATGACGCCAAGTTAGAAGTTGATTTATTGTATGTTAAACAAGATGATAAATCCCATTATGTTTTGATAACAGATTTAAGTAGATTAGCGAGTTCACAGATATCAAAAAATGCTCACAAGACGTTTCTTGTGTCGAAGATGTTTAAGCCATTTCTACAAATATAGTGCTTTATCAGATCATTTAGAAATTTGTAAGCAACATGAAGTTTGCAAGCCAATTATGCCGTTTCCGGGTCAAACAACTAAATTTACCAATTACCAAAAGAAATTTAGCCATCCGTACGTTATTTATATGGATGGATTTTGAAAGCATATTAGAGAAGATTCCCACATGCAAAAACAATCCGCAAAAATCGACTACAACCAAGATTCAGAAGCATATTCCTTATGGTTTTACTCTATATTTAGTGTCTAATGTGACCAATCGTATGTACAAGCCGATATGTTATCGAGCAAAAAATGAAGAAGAGTTGCCGAACGTTCCTGCAAAATTGTTTGAAGAACTCAATAAATTATCGAAGTACATAGCTAAAAAATATAATTCAAAGAACATGAAGCCCATGAAATTGACTGACGAAGAAGAAATTTCGTATCAAAATTCAAATCTTTGCCACATTTGTGAAGAAATATCGTATCAAGACACTGAAAAAACTTTAGGGTTTTTACCAGATAATTGGAGTTCTGCTTATGATGCATTCAAAAAAATGCAGAGATCACTGTCATTTGACTGGAAAATTTCGAGGTGCAGCTCATAGAATTTGTAATCTGAATTTGAAATTTCCTCAGAATATTCCCGTTTTCTGTCACAATATGTCTAATTACGATACGCATTTGTACATAAAAGAATTGGCAAAACAATACGGTAATGTTGATTTGATTGCAAACACCGATGAACGATATATAAATTACTCTGTAAATTTCTGGATACGGGTATGAATTTGATGGTGACAAACCTAGAAAGTTCATCAAGTTTTCGTTTGTAGACACGTTCAGATTCATGGCCTCGTCTATAGAAAAGTTAGCTAAAAATCTAAAGAGAGAAGACTTCAAACATACAAATCATTTTATACAAGATGGACTGAATGAGATAATAGAAAGACAGCCAAATGACGACGACGAGATTTTTAAAATTCTATCTGGAAAAAGGAGTATTTTCCCTATGAATTTATCGACAGTATTGAAAAACTTGATTACACAGAAGAATTGAGAATTCAAGATTTCTATTCACTTTTGACAGATGAGAGCATATCTGAGAAAGATTTTCAACACTACTTAAATGTTTGGAAACAAATTAAAAGAGAAAAAATCTTGGAAATTACTCTGATTTGTACAACATTCAAGATGTTTTATTGCTCGCTGATATCTTTGAAAATTTCAGAAATATTTGCTTAAATTGCTATAAACTTGATCCGGCACACTATCTAACAGCTCCCAGTCTCGCATGGGACGCAATGTTAAAATTAACGAAGATAGAATTACAATTAATTAGTGATTATAATATGTATTTGATGATCGAAAAAGGTATTCGCGGAGGCATTTCTCAATGTATTAAACGATATGTGAAAGCAAATAACAAATATTTGAAAGATTTCGATAAGACAAAACCAGAAAGCTATCTGTTGTACGTCGACGCCAATAACCTTTATGGCTACGGGCTTATGCAAAATTTACCATATAACGAAATCAAGTGGATGGATCCTAAAACGTATACAAAAGAAGAGTGGCAAGAAACAATTTTGGAACTCACTGGCGACGAAGATTATGGCTATATTCTCGAAGTTGATCTTGGATATCCAACAAATTTACACGAACATCACAAGGATTTACCTCTTGCTCCAGAACATTTTAAAAACAAACTTTGCACAACTCTACTGGATAAAACTGAATACGTTGTTCATCATTCGAGAAATTTTGAAGTTCTATTTGGAACAAGGTATGATTTTGAAACATGTGAATAGAGTTATTGCATTCGATCAGAAGCCTTTTATGAAAGATTACATTGATTTTAACACTAGTATGAGAACCAAGGCTATAAGTGACTTTGAGAAGGACTTTTATAAGCTTATGAACAACTCGTTTTTGGAAAATCGATGGAAAATGTAAGAAATAGATGTGATATTAAACTAGGAAACGAAGAATTTTCAATGAAACAAGCTAAGAAAACAAATTTCAAATGCTTTAACATCTTTGACGACAACTGTATAGCGAGTCACATGTACAAACAAAAGGTTAAATTTAACAAACCGATTTACATAGGATTTTCAGTTCTCGACCTCTTCAAAATTGCTAATGTACGAGTTTTATTACAACAAATTAAAGAAGTTTGATCCAGATTTGAATCTGTGTTTACATGGATACAGACAGTTATTTCCTAGAATTGAAACGAGATCCTTTTAAAATTATTAAAGAAAATATAGATGACTTTGATACAAGTGATTATCCAAAAGATCATGAATGTTTCACTACTAAAAATAAGAAGGTAATAGGGAAATTCAAAGACGAATTGAACGGCGAGATATTAGAAGAATTTAGTGGTTTAAGATCAAAGATGTACTCGTACAAATATCTAGACAAAAATCCAGTTAGGTGTAAAGGAATTAAGAGAAGCGTTGTAAATAAAACAATAAATATCGAAAACTTGAAGAGATGTTTGTTCGAAGTTAAAGAAGAATTTAGGGAGATGACTGTAATAAAAAGCTATAAACATGAATTGTACACAGTTACCATAAACAAGCTGGCACTGAACGCTAAAGATGATAAGAGAATCGTTCTAGAAAATAAGATCGATACAGTACCTTATGGCTATAAAAAATGAAGCAAAATCTGATATATTAGATGAGTTAAATAAACTTGGAAACTTTGTCATGTAAATGGAAGATGATTTGATTCACTGCCACAAATGCAAGAAAAAAAAAAACGAAAAATATAGATTCTAAAATCGTTCAAACTCAAAACGGGTTGTATAGAATTGCAGCAAAATGTTCAAAATGTAAGACAAATAAGAGTAAATTTATAAAGAATCCAAATGAAAAACAAGTAAAGAAAGAATCTAAGAATAAGGAAGAAATCGAGATTGAAGCTAGAGAAATTCATGCACCAGTACGAAAGAAGTTTAAAAAGAGAAAAATTATAACATTAGGAATTGACGATTTATGGGCAGCAGATTTAGTTTATAATGTCTAACTATTCAGATCAAAATGATGGATTTAAGTATATGTTAAATGTTATTGATACTTTCTCAAAATATGCTTGGTCAAGAGCTATCAAAAGAAAAAACGGCAAGGATATTTCAAAAGCTTTCGAAGATATAGTAAAAGATGCCATAAGGATCAATCACAAACCTCCAAACCTAACTTCATACAGATAAGGGTTTAGAGTTTAAAAATAAAGAATTTAACGAAGTTTTGAGAAAATACAACATTAAGATTTATCATACTGAAAACGAAGAGAAATCAAGTATTGTAGAGAGATATAACAGAACTCAAAATGAGAGAATGAAAGTAATTTTTTGAGATTAATAAAAACTTTAAATGGATCGATATTCTTCAAAAAATCGTAAAGAAATATAACGATAACTGTTCATAGCACAATCAAAATGAAGCCTAAAGACGTAGATAAAGATGCAGAAAAAGAGTTATTAGAGTCGGTTTTTAAGTATGTTTCCACCAGAAATTCACACGAAAACTAAATTTAAAAGTCAATGGATCATGTAAGAATTGTTAGTAAAAAACAAACATTTTCGAACAAATATAAGAACAATTGGTCAAGAGAAATCTTTGTGATTTATCAAATTAATAACACAGATCCTGTAACTTATAGTATAAAAGATTTAAATAATGAAGAAATAACCGGAAAGTTTTATGAATATGAATTGAGAAAGTCAAAGATTTTTTCTATATAAATGGAGGCCCAAAAGAAATGTTCAATGTGGCAAAGAATTAAAAGGTTTTGAAGAATTTTATAAAGATAAGAGTAGAAAAGATGGAATTATTTATAATTGTAAAGATTGTTATAGGAAGTATCATAAAGAGCTGTATGATAAAATAGAAAAAATTAACTTTGGAAGAGAAAGAATGTCTTAAATGTAAAGAAACTAAAAAAATTTCAGAGTTTAATAGTGATCACTATAGTAGAGATAAGAAAGACTCATATTGTAAAGATTGTGTAAAGAAGAATCACCATAGATTATATTATGAAGATACTCAATGTGAATGTGGAAGAACTATAAAATGGTTAAATAATTATCAAAAACATTTACAAACAAAATATCATAATTCAAGAGTTTAACATTTTCATCGTGTAATAATTTGTTCTATATAAATGGAGTCTCAAAAGAAATGTACAAAGTGTCAAGAAGAGAATAGAAAAGACTGTTATTGTAAGGAATTATACGTTAAAATGATCAAATTAACTTTAGAAGAGAAAAAGTGTTACTTTTGTAAAGAAATTAAAAATATTTCTGAATTTAATAACTGGCAGTATAGTAAAGATAGAAAAGATGCTTTTTGCAAAGATTGTGCTAAAAAAATTTTCAGCGAAAGTTATAAAAACGAAATGCCTTGTGAATATGAAAAAAAAGATTTTACAATGGTTACCTAGTTATGCTAAACATTTACAAACAAAATATAATAAATCGAGAGTTTTTAGTAAAATTTAGAAACATTTTCATCGTGTAATTTAGATATTCTATAAATCAGTCGAGATTCTGCCATATTTGTAGTAAAATGATTTCCGTTGTATAAAATATTCAAAGATTCTTTCATTTGGTTATACAGATTGATAGAATTTGGTTCGTCATCAATGAACAAAATCTCTAATTCAGGATAATTTATTTTTAGATGTTTTAATCGGTTTGGTATTTCTCGTTTCTGAGCTCTGATAACGTAATAAGGCCATTCCCACATGTGATTCTTCTTAATTAACACAAAAACATGGTGTTTTTTTCTTATTAAAATCTTTACATACCATATCTCTCTTCATTAATTCCATTCGCAATTCTTGATTCTCTATTTTCAATGATTTCATTTCATCTTTAATTTGTAACTGTTTTATTTCATCTTTTAACTGCTTATTTTCGTTTTCAAGTTTGTACTCGCCATATTTTCTAATACTCGGTAAAACTTCTTCTAAAACCCAATTTTGAAACGTTTCTGCAATCTTCATTTTAGATTTCAGTATTAAAGAATATATGCCTGGTTCATTGATGAAAATAGTGTCTGGATGTAATTTTTGTAAGAGTCGCGATTCGATACCCTTGTCAGAATCTATGTTTTCAAAGCTTTTTTTGTATTTTTCTTTAAGATGATCTATGATAGCTTGTCTCGTATTTTTAAATTCCAATATTTCTGCAACATCTTTAGCCTTAAAACCAAAATTCATTATTTTCGTCAACAATTGTAAAGATATGTTTGCTTTTAAATCTAAGTTGATTATTGAGTAGGTCTACAACTGACTCCATTTAGATAGAAAAGAAATTTAACTAGTAATTTTTATTTTGAGAATGAAGGCCAGATTCATTGATAAAAACAGTGTCAGGATGAAGATTGTTAAGGGGCCATTCGAATAGACCCTTGTTTTTTAAGTAAAAATATTGAATTTTGTCATCATCATCAACTCATTTTTATTCCTTTTTCAACCTTAAATATATTGTTGTTTTACTCTCATTATTTAATAAATTTCCCTCAGAGTCTTGAATAGTCAGAACGATTTTTTGAATTCTTTTAATATTTTTTCTAATTGGAATATAATCGATTTCATTCGGTTTTTCACTGATTTTTGATCCATAAGCAACATTTGGGAAAAAAGTGTACAAAATTTCAGATTCTTTGTGTAAATGTTCGGTATGATTTTCAAAACTAGGTTCAACGAGATTGCAGTGCACTTCAATTACATCGAACGGTCTAAATTTTGGCGTTTTATTTCCTAAATATACCTGATTTGGCTCAATAGTTTCTTGAACAAACCCTAACAAATCTACAATAATTGCTGAAAACATTATTCTTACTGGTGATTTTATTTGAATTTTATTAGAGAGATAATTTTTTTGCATTTCAAACTTGTTTTCGTCAAAGTTTAAAGATTTATCTGATTGTTTGAATGTTTTTTAGATAATTTTTAAGGGAATTTTTTATTTGATCGAAGGTATAATATCCTTTGTTTAAACCATAATATTTTGTTATGTTCTTCTCACTAAATCCTATACAATAAGGAGAACTTTCACTAATATTTATTACAAAATTGTCAGAATAAAAACCGCTTAAACCGATGAAATAATTTGATTCATCCTCTAAATGAATAGGATGTTCCAAGTTTAAAACTAATTTAGAGCTTTCTGAAGTCAACTTGAACAGCTTCATTTTCGCAAGCGTTGCTTCAAGATGAAAATCTTCTATTTAAATGGAGAAATTTTTTAAAGCAAAAAGATCAGATAAAACTTCAAACGTTTGAAGAAAATAAGAAAGATCAACCAATCAGATTGTTAATTGTTGGTTCAAGTGGATGTGGAAAAACAACTTTACTATTGAATTTTATCTACAATAGGTTGATTCCTTATTCCAATTTGTATGTTTTTAGTAAATCTTTAGAACAAGACGCCTATAAAAAATTACAAGAAAGATTTGAAAATATTGAGAAAAACTTAAACAAAAAAATATCACATTTTTATAATGCTTCTGAGGACATAGTTCCGTTAAGCGAATGTAAACCCAATTCGTTAATCGTTTTTGATGATTGTATTTTGGAAAATCAGGACGTTATTAAGGAATATTTCGTAATGTCCCGTCACAAAAACATATCTTGTATCTATCTTTCCCAATGCTTTTCAAAGGTTGATAAACAAGTTATTAGAAATAATTTGAATATGTTGTGTATTTTTTAAGCAAGATGATCACTATTCGAGAAAGATTTATAACAATTATGTGGGATCTGATATGAGTTTTAACCACTTTATTGAGTTGTGTGATAAAATTTGGAAGGAAGACTACGGATTTTTAACTATTAATCTAACTTTGAAGCCTAAAAGTGGTAAATATTTGAATAAATTTTCCAATATAAACGTGTGATAATCTAGTTGTTTTCATGTTTTTACGTTCACGTTTACGTTTCGTGTTCTCGTTTTTACGTTCCACGTTCACGTTCCACGTTCACGTTCATGTTTCACGTTTCATGTTTCACGTTCATGTTTCACGTTCACGTTTTCACGTTCATGTTTTACGTTCGTGTTTCACGTTCGTGTTTCACGTTCGTGTTTCACGTTCCACGTTCACGTTTTACGTTCCACGTTCACGTTTTTACGTTCCACGTTTCACGTTTTCTCGTTTCGTGTTCACGTTTCCACGTTCCACGTTTACGTTTCAAAATTTTCCTAAATAAATGGCGAACGTAACTTCTGAAGAAGCGAAAAAAACTTGATCAAATAGAAAAAGAAATTAATCAAAGAATTTAAAGAACAGATTCGAATTGATGAAAAAGAACAAGAATTTATTCAAAAAATTAATCAACCTGTAACATCTGCAATAAAAAAATGTTGAGGGCAAAATTGAAAATGTTTTAAGCGATAATCAAAATTTGATGAATTTGGTTCCAGTTGTACGACAATTTGCTGATATTTCGATACCAGAATCTGAGTTTGAATTGCCAAAATTACCATCTTCAACACCATTTAGACCTCGAATCATTGAAGACTCTACCATAGTTGAACCAATAAGTCCTGGAACAACGGATATAATAATTGGTGAAATTGGTAAAAAATTTCTTCCTAGAGCAAAGGATGATAAATTTGGTTTGTATTGGGACAGAAAAAAGAAAAGTTTTATGATTGGAAATTTGCCCGTGAATTTTGAGCATAATGATATCATTATTAATGAAAAAAACATATGAAGGAACTCAAGGTTTATGGAGATTATTAACAGGCACTAATGTTCCAAAAGACGGTTTATATTCTGAAGAAGACTTGAAAAAGTATACTGAAATTTTATGGAAATCTGATTCAATTTACAAAAATAATGATCCATCAACTAAGAAACCAAAGTCAAGTAAAGGTAAAAAATATCTCAATTTGATTAAACCAATTTGGGAAAAAAAGAATCGAAGGATCAGGTGTGAGAAAATACAGTGATAATAAGATTGAATACAGATATATCGACGATTTGACAAAACTCGATGGAATTATTAATTATATTTATGCTCAAGAAAAGGCTGGAAACAACAATTTTTTGAACGAAAAGAAAGCGATTAAAGATTTTATTTCGAACAAACTTGATGAAATGATTGAAAAACCTGATGGAATTAAATATTTAAAACGAGTTTTGCCGGCAATAAGTTTATCTATGATTGAGGGTAGTGGACTTTTGAATGATTTTATCAACAATTTACCTTTTGAATTACACGTACCAACTTATCAGTATCTGGGGCCTGGCACAAAACTCGAAAAAAGACTAAAAAGAGGAGATCCTGGTATAAATAAATTAGATCAAGCTGCTATGGAACACGATATTTTTTATGCAAAACATAGAGACACAAATTCCAGACATATCGCAGATAAAGTTTTGCAAGATAAGGCAATGGATAGATTTTTATCAAAAGATGCTAGTTTAGGTGAAAGATTTGTTGCGCTTCCAACAGCTGGAGCAATGTTTTTGAAGAGAAAACTAGGAATGGGAATCGAAGAGAACTTGAAATTTTAACTATATAAATGGAGGTGAATGTAAATTTCAGCAAAAATCAGAAAGAAAAAAATAAAATCCGCTTTTAAGAAGAAAATACCCGTTAGTATTCAATTTAAAATAGATCAACTAAAAAATGGCGAAGATAAGATATTTTTAACAAATAGACAATACAATAAACTCGAAAAACATAAGAAAAACAATAAAGGAACCAGAATAGAATTTTCTTATAATCAATTGAAAGAACTCAAAAATGGTGGACTTTTGAAAGATTTATTAGATTTTGGAGAAAATATTCCAGTTGTTAAAAATGTTTGTTCCTTATGTTCGTAAAGCTGCTCCAATCGTTAAAAAATATGTGATTCCTATTGTTCGAAACATTTTAAATTGGTTAGATAAAGAGTTGGAAGATGTTACAGGATCTGGATTAGATGAAAAAAAACTTTGAATTACGTGAAATCAAACATTGAAAAAAAAATTTAAACCTTTAACATTCGGGGAATTGGAAGAAATCTGCAAAAATATTAAACATTTTAGAGGAATCTTCATGAGAGATACATTACCTGAAAAAGTTAAGAAATTTGAATGTGGAATTGTGAATTTAGACTCGATTATGGGAAGTGGAACGCATTGGATTTGTTTATTATAAAAATGATAAGAATGCATGTTATTTTGATTCGTATGGAAGAATTGAGGACAAACCACCTATAGAAATTGATTAAATATTTGAAAAAAATCAAGCGTCTACTACAATGATTCTCAGATTCAAGATTATAAAGATCCCCCAATTTGTGGTCATTTATGTGTTTTTGTTTTGAATGAACTGAGTAATGGTAAAGATTTTAAAGAAGTTGTTAACAAATTATTGCTTAATAAATATGGATTCACAAAATATTTTTGACGTATTTGGAACACAAATTATTCAAAATGTAGATAATAGTTTGAATTTTGATAGTTTGAGAAATGAGTTTGATAACAAGTTAGAAAATGTATTACAAAACCTTCCAGATTCAGATATGTTTGCTGTCGAGATTGAAGATTTTAAAGCAGAATATGATAACAAACTTGCAAATTTCATGAGTTCAAATGAAGTTGCTGATAAAATAAAAACATTGGAAAAAGAAGTTGATGATGGTGTAAAAAAATTATTTACCAATTTAATGTCTCACATCGAAAAAGCTGATGAAAATTACTGAAGCAATCAAAGTTGAAAAGAATTATGTTAGTTTGGCTAATAAGAAAAGAATTGTCGGTGTTCGACCTGGTATTGACAAACATGATGTTGTTGTTAAAGAACAAATTTTAAAACCTCTAAAATTATCAGAAAACATCGATATTGTTGATTTACATGATCCGAATGTTAAAAATGCCTTAGATTTTAAAGGAAAAAGAATTAGCGGTGTTAGTAAAGGAATTAATCCATTTGATGTTGTTGTAATGATTCAATTAGAAGATCCTATTAAAATGTTTAATGAACTAAAACAAAATTATGAGAATCATAAACAGCATGTTAAAGATTTTACAACAGAAGTCTATGAAAAACTTGAAGAAAGAAGTAAAAGATCTATAGAAAATTGTGATGAAAAATTTACAAATTTTGAGGAAAATTTCAATCTATATAAAGGCGATCTTTATGGAAAAATAACAAACTTTTTGGAAGATTTCGCTAAATTTCAAGAGGGTTTTAAATGAAACCGATAGAAAAAATGGTGAAGTTTTTAAAAGAGTAGTTACTAATCAATCTTTACTTCATGATAAATTAATTAAACTAGAAGAAAACTTTGGCGAAATTAAATGAAAAAGTTATAAAAAATAAGCAGTCTTTTGATAAGTTTAGTTTAGATGCCACAAAAACTTTTGAGAATATTGATCATAAACTCGTTGAATACAACGATTTATATCTCGATAAAGTAAAATAAACTAGAAGAAAACTTTAATCAATTTAAAGAAGATGTCGATAAAACTTTTGAAAACATCGACAACAGATTTAATGGAGTAGGCGGCTATGATGACTAATTTTCCTTATATAAATGGCGCTCATATATTGTGTGAGATGTAAAGAAAAAACTGCAACAAATGATATAAAATACTATGCAAACATTAACGGAGTTAAAAGAATTTCGGAAAATGTGCCTGAATGTAACTCAAAAAAGAGCCAATTTATAAAAACTTGATTTTGAAATTTTTTCTTAATAAATAGAGATGGCGGGACATTACAGTGCTTTCGATCTTTTTATCATGCAACACGAAAGATATTTGAAAAAAGAACATTGGGATGACATTTCTCAAAAATATGAATTATCCGAAGATATGATGAGATTATACGTAAACAAATTGAATTGGTATAACATTGCAAAATATCAAACTCTGTCCCCAGAGTTCATTCAAGAAAATATACATTATCAATTAAAAGATCATATGTCTGTTCTTTGTCTCTATCAACACTTGGAGTATAAAGTTTTTGGATGAAAATAAAGATACAGTTGATTGGAACAATATTATAGATAGCGGTTACTATCCTGTGCAAATTTTATTGAAATATGTGACCGAGATCGCAAAATTTAAGGAAGAGAATCCTGAATATGACGAAGTAGATCATTAAAAAATGACTCTAATCTTTTTAATTATTTTACTAAAATTTATATCTTTTCTTATAAGAACGTACATTAGATCGATGAAAAAATGATACACGATGTTTAAATTTCTAAATTTTCTCTTATTAAATGGCGGACTACAGAAAAATATGCTAGTGATATTGAAAGGGCGGAGTTTAAAAATTTCTATCCAATTAGTAAACAACATTTGAATGAACCGAATAAAAGAACTGAGTTTTAATATTGATTTTGGAGATAACTTTTGCTCGTCTAACTTCCAGTTTTATATTTCTGGAACTTTAACAAAACAAGATGGTCAAGCGTATCTTGGAACTGATAATGTTAGATTAATCGATAATTTTATACCGTTTTTATTTTCTAAGATTGAAGTAAGAAAACACAATAAATTGATAGAAGAAGTCGAAAACTGTGGCCAATTAAGCACAATTAAAGGAACTATTTCGTATTCAAAAAGTGATGTTATTTCTCAAACTTCTAATGGCTTTGAATCAGATTTTAAATTTGGTGTTTTTGAAGCAGCTGGAAATTTTATCTCATTTTGGATTAGGATTTTTTGAAAATGTTACTATTCCGATCTATAAAGGAGGATTTTATCTAAGTTTTATAAGAGCAGGAAGACGATGATGCGATTCTGAAGACTGCAACTGGAAATGTTATGCCTGTTGATGGAAAAATAACAATTACAGATTTTTTTTATTAGAGTTCCAATGATTGATTATAAAATCACGAGTAAAATAAGGTTGATTGATGAAATTACAAAAAGTCAAAACATTATGTTTAATTTTCTAGATTGGCAGTGTATTGAACAAAAAGGTATTTCCGGAACAACTTATTCGTTGGATATTACAAACATTTATAGAAATATCTTCAATCCCAAGTTCGTTATTATAGGTTTTCAAACAGGTAGACAGAATAATCAAGAAAAAAATCCTTCAAAGTTTGATAGTTTGGATGTAAAAAATATCAGAGTAAAATTGAACGGTTCTTATTATCCAGATGAATTACAAAATTTAAACATTTCAGGAGGTCTTTTCAGAATCATGTATCAGATGTATCAAGATTTTAAGAAAGTTTACTGTAATAATAAGGAAATGTATTACAATCTTAAAGAATTTTTAGCGAATAGACCTATTTATGTCATTGATACAACAAAGAGTTTGACAAATATTTCTGGTTCAAAGAACGATATAATTATCAATATGGATTTTCAAAAAGCTGTTACAAACTCGACATGTTATGTGGTTGTGGTTTCTGAGAAATTTTTAGCCTATGATGTGATTAAGAACGATATTAGAGAAATTCAGTAAAAATCGCGTTATTCGTCGGATAGTTTTAAAACTTTACAGAATTGTTAAAGACATTGATAAAAGTATACATTTTAAATTGCATTAAAAAATTTTGAAAAATAGGGATGATATTAGGAAAAAAACTATTTCAAGGTCATGGACCGGAAGTGGTGATTTTAAAAAATACTTTAATATTTACTGATCCTATATACCAAAATTTCAATCAAAAAAGCTCCAATAGTTCTCGAGATATAAGAGTTTAAAGATAAGGGATGATTGGGGTAGATTTTGAAAATTTTGTTATTTTCATGAAATTTTAAGTTGAATTCGCTTGTTTTTGAAGTTTCAGATTTTTCCGATAAATTTTTTTATTTTTCTTTGAATATTAAGAAATAGGGGATGATTTCACCCTTATGGATAAGTTAAGTCGAAAGAGTTAAATATGTACTATATGTGTACCAAATTTCATTAAAATCGGTTGAGTGGTTTTTTAACAACAAGGTTTGAAATAAATATTGATATTCACTTATTTAATATACATTGGAAACTATAACAGTTTCTAATATCGATTGTAACCATCGATTTTTATTATCGATAAAACTTCGATATTCATAATCGTTTATCGCACGGAAAAAATTTTCATCATGGGCGTTGGCCACGTATAGTCAGTCATGCTTGATCCTCCTCTATTTTAACGAAATTTAAACAAGATATATCATCAATTAGAAGATTCTAATGTATTTGCAAGTTGAAGAAAGAAGATATAGACTTTATATGAAGTAAGAAGATTGTGTGATGTTTCTGTGTTTTCTTGTTAAAAGTGAAGTGAAGTGTTCCACTGGGCGTTGCCATTCATAGTGTTATTATATTTTTATAAGTTACTTTTATATTTGGGACTCGAAGAAAGACGTTACAAGAAGATTGTGAATTTGTGTAGACATTCTAAACTGTGATAAAACATTGTGTGAAAATAGTGATGTAAAGTGTTTCATTTGTAATACAGAATTAAGTGTTTTTACAGTGATTTCATTGTCTCACACGGCGTGAGAAAAGCAAAGGTCATTGTTTGGTGTCACTACTGTCCTTGTACCACACACGGCGTGTGCAAAGCAAGGTTCAAGCGTTAGTGACACAAACGCCTCTCCACATGTTTCAATAAAATGAGATTCGAGGTCAAGCGTTAGTGGTACAAACGCTCACAGCAGACGTCACAAATCTACAGTTGATTGAAATAAAATATATGATACCTTTCTTCTTCTCCCATTCCCAATTTCTTAGAAGTTAAGTAGATATCGCAAAAACACGCACACTAACAACACTCATTTTGTATGTCTTTAACAATAATTGATGATGTTTTCATATTATTTCTCTTTCATTCCTTCTAAAACTTCAAAAATATACTCTTTCGCCACTGAAAAATCCCGATTTCTCCCGTAATAATCTTTATAATCGTACACATAATATCCTAAATAGTTGTACAATAGAATGAAATTATTTTCTATTTATCTCTGTTGTAGAAAATGTAAAACACAAACATTTGCGCTGAAAAATTTATATCTCGGCAGACTTAGTTTCCATAATCTCCATTTATAAAAAAATCTTTTTGTTTAAAATGGAAGAGGTATAATGCCAACTGTTACAAGTGTTCTAATAGAGGAGAAATTATCGATAAAAGATATTTAGTTTGTAGAGGTTGTAATTTAATTTTGTTAGAAAGACCTAAACCTAAGAAATTTCGAAATAAATTAACACATTTGAATAACCTGCTTACAAAATTGCAATATGGAGACAAGAAAGCAAACAAAATTTGTTACAGAATTTAGAAAACAGAATAAAAATTTTTACTTATCTCTTGGAACCATTGACAAAATTATTTTCCTTTTCAAAGAATACATTAGGTTTGTAGGTATCGATACACACGTTTATTATGAAAAGATATTACCTGTATTTTTTCATTATCTGGATGTTGAATTTGTTTATGATTTTGAACCAGAAATCCTCGATGATTTTATAGTACATTTGGAGAAATTAAACGAAGAACCTCTTGAAAAGAATGCGGTTTTACTCACATTCTCCCCGACTTCTCGAGTGATTGTTAGCAAATTTCATTTTTTCCGTCTTTAAATTTTTTCTATTTTAAATGGAGTTCTTGAAAGAGTTAAATGATATTGGAGAATGTAAGTTTAAAGAGTAATAAGAAGTTAAATGAATTGGAAGAAAGGAAGAAACATAGAATCTTGAATTTGGAGAAAATGAAAGATAAATTCGGGTTTACAATAATTGCCGAGTTGGGAAGATTGTAAAGTACACTTGCCGAACAGATTTTTGACTGTTTTGGATGAAAAAAAGATTAAAGAATTAAACAAAAATGAAAAATTACACTTGGTTGTTACTGGAAAGAAGACTATTAAAAGATAAAGAAATTATAACAATTAACTTTGTAGAATAAAGTCTTAACTCTAAAACTTGCAGTCCCTCCCCACGTCATAGTACTGTTTTGATAACCATAGTTGGTGTCTTTCTTCATAGGAATCACATGGAATATTATCTACAGTAATACCTTTTGTTTCACACACAAAATGTGGGCTATATTCTATAAGAAAAATTCTCTATAATGCTCTTTAATGAATTGTGTTGATAAATCTTGATACTTACAAAAATTCCTAAGAAATTCATCAATTAAGTCTTGATTATCTTGAAAGGACGTATAATATGGGAAAAATGTCATAAAAAAACGATGAAAACTCTCTCTGTTTGTTTATTTTTTACTTTCTTTTCAATATCTTTCGTAATTATATTAAATATGTAATCCCTTACTTTTTTAGTTTTTTGCCGATAGTAAAACACTCCATTAGACGTTTTTTTCTGCAAAAGACTCTACAAGTTCTTTTAATTCTGTTTCATTTAAAGACGGTATCAACTGTTGTTGAGAATAAACCGGCAATTCACTGAATTCATCTTTGTTGCACTGTTTTAATGCTAGAAACTGAAGAGAGCTTGGTGAGTTCATGTTGTTTTATTTAGTAGAAAAGTTTTTTATTAAAGTATGTTTTTAGTAAAAATGTTTTAAATTGATTAAATTTTATTAAGATTTCGAAGATTTTTCCTTTATTCGTAGCAGATTTGACAACATTTTACAAAGCACAGCTTAAGAAAGTAGAAGAAGCTCAGATTCGGTTAATTTTTCATTTCCACAGAGTAATGTACCGATCGCTTTTGGAGACGAACGACTGTAGATTCGGTTAATTTTTCATTGAGATTTGCTGTGTTATTTCTCAGCTTCCTTTATGGTACATTGAACAGTATTTTACATTGCTTTTCGGTTGGCTCCGAAAGTGCGCCAGGAAACCCCATATTACTATCTTGTTTTTACATATTTATGGTGTATTGAACAGTATTTGTATTGATTTTTGGGCTGTCCCAAAAGTGGTCCAGAACCGCCATACTGTTTGATTTTACAGATTCGTTTATTGTCCTTTAAACAGTATTTTCCCTTGATTTTCTGTCTGTCCCAAAAGTGAGCCAGAACCGCCATACTGTTTGATTTTACAGATTCGTTTATTGTCCTTTAAACAGTATTTTCCCTTGATTTTCTGTCCTGTCCCAAAAGTGGTCTAGAATCGGCATATTCATATCTACTTATAGTACTATATACTAACGAACAGGAATGATAACTTTAACTTGTACGTGAGATGCAAGGAGTTACAATCATATAAACTTAGAATTTTTAATGAAATGTGATGCAATTTAAAAACAGCGTAAGTACAGGAGGAAACTTCAGGGGTACGACTGTACCGGGTGAAGAGGATAGTGATATCATGAAAACATTCACGTTGATAATATAAGAAGGGTCGTAATGGTCGAATTATATTTAAAGGAACCGTCTTGGTGGAATGAAAGATTGTGATTATTATGTATGATTTTCTTCTAGTGTATATGAGGGATCACGTGATGAAAATTTTAAGACATGAGATATTTTGACTAATACGAGATATTCTTTGAAATATAAATTCATGTCTTAACAGCTAGGCATAGTGAAATATGATGCATAGAATGTTCATATCTATTACTTAAATGAGTGTGACGATTACTGGACGTGCAGACTGAAGAAAAGGCAAACATTACAGGACAACTTTCATTTGGTAAATTAAAATATAAATTTCATTCCAAAATACCAGTTTTTCTTAAATGACTATAATTTAATTAGACTACATGGTTTTATAATACTTTGTAACGCATTACTTTTATTTTAACATAATTAAACCCACCCAAGAAATAATAAATAAACATTTTTATGTTCTATGATAGCAGAGTAACATAACTCATGACTTGAGTCATTAAGAAAGCATTAAGCTCCCTGAAACCTTTTCTCTTCTTTAGGCCCATTCATTATTAATATTATTACATCTATTTCACAAAATTTCATCACATATTTTCACTTAGGTTTTATAAAAAATTTGTGAACCAGTCTAAGATATTTTCGGTGTTTTATTTGTTAAATTAGTATCTGCATTGTTATCCTGATTAAGAAAATATTGCGATTTGTTTTACGTAATTTGATCTGTTGGGTGCATAAGAGATGTGTGTAACTTTTAATATGTTTAGGAGCATAAGAGACGAGTGTCTCACATTTATATATTTAGGAACATGAGAGACGTGTGTATCAAATTATTAAATATTGATAGGACATCGATAAGTTTTAAAAAGAAAAAATATAGTTCTTTTTAGGGGTTTGCAACACCATTTGTATTCAATAGGTAGCAGATCCTATTGAATACATTTTTATTTAATCCGTTGAGTTATATATAACACGTAAGAGTCTCATTTAATTTTATTACAGCTTAATTTCAACTCCTATGCAATTTAGAACATTATAAAAAGCTTTGGGGTTTCAGTTCATGCCATGAAGCATACAAGAGTAATATAAAAACTTCTGGGATACCGGAAAGTAAGAGAATTACATTAATAGTTTGTGTGCAGTTTCACAATACATATACAGTAGTTTAAACATAAATCTATTACATCATCTATATATATAAAAATGAATGTTTGTATGTTTGTCCCTTTATGGAATCGTGAACTATTGGACCGATCATGATGAAAATTTGTACGTATATGTATT
This sequence comes from Homalodisca vitripennis, assembly GCF_021130785.1. Lineage (NCBI taxonomy): Eukaryota > Metazoa > Arthropoda > Insecta > Hemiptera > Cicadellidae > Homalodisca > Homalodisca vitripennis. Next base: position 12,282 of record NW_025781164.1, on the reverse strand, counting down.
TTTCCCACGGAGAAGGTTTATAAGCTATGCCCATCCCTTTCCCGATTCAGGATTCCGCCCCACTGGTTACAGAAATACCCATAAGAAATGCATTGCAGCAAACATATGTTTAACGTCTTTTTCAAATTTTTAATCAGCTGTTCTTTGTAAACATATATTACACTTATAGTTTTAAAGCATAGAGTAAGCTTAAGAGAAACGACAAATTTTGTTTTAAAACTGTTTTCTGCAATCACTGTTTAAACATAGACTTTACTATCCAGATAATACAATTCAAATTTGACGTAAAAATTCACCTTTAACTGCAATATTTATTTAATATAAACCATGCTCATGCTTGATCAGAAGAGTAATGCAGATATCATAATTACTATCTTACGTTGGCTACAAATATAAAGAATGTTATAAAATCAACCTTAGTTGTTTTTTTTTTGACAGAAGTAATGGTTCTCAAAACTCCGTGTGTACATATTTCTCTCGATCGAGACAACAAAGCAAGCTCAATCGTGGCATCGGAGATATAACTAATTTAATCTAAAATTTATTATAGTAAAAAAAAAATGTACTAAGTAATATAAGGACTTCGGTTCTTAAGATTTGCGTGCGAAGCCGTGGGTAACAGCTAGATAGAGGCAGGGAATACGGTACATAACCTTCATAATACGCCCAAGAGGCTCACGATGGAACGACTATCAATTATCTCAGCAATGTTTAGAATGTGATAGAAAAAGAATAAGTGAATATAGTGTACTGTTTTCAACGAGAAATTGCGTGCGAAGCTCGCGGGTCAACTTTTGCAAAAAATTATTGAAATGCGCAGCAAAGCGCGCCGGGCCCGCTAGTTTAATATAAAGATCCGTAAGAATAACTAAAATGATTTATACTACTCCCGCCTCACACCAATTTCCTTCAATACTATAAGAGTCATTTTAATCCAATATATTATTAATAAATAAATCCTACTACACGTAATCTGCCACGTTTGAAAAAACTTATGAACGTTACTTATAATATAAATAACAGATTAGCATTTGTTACAATATAATTGTGTCAACGGTATAAAATCTACCAGATGACACGGCGGTTGACCCTACAACAAAGCCGAGTCCAGAGACCGGCTCTCTCATTGTCTTTACGCGGTCATTGAACTGTTTAGTTTCCGGACAATCGCACCCAGTTGTCAGCTGTGACGTTGACATTGTGAAGCTCGACGGTCACTCTTTTCTTCGTCGAGCAATCTCATTGAAAAAAAGTTAAAACCATTTATATGGGTAATAAGATATTTGCATTATGAATTTAGTTTCTATTTAATCTTAATTTTTAAATTCTCGCTATCTTGTGATATTATTGTATTGATAATAGATATATATTATCAATACAATATATATTAAATATATATATATTATAGTATATATATAAAAATATATATATATATTAGACGTTTGCAAAGGGTACTGGCCTGGATAGAGAAATAAAATGAAACATAAGGAGATTTTAACTAACATAAGTAAAATATTCCAAAAATTTAATTACACTTTTGTCCTTGAAACCGTTAAAAATTTTAATTCAAAATATGTTATTTATATGATCAGCGAAATATTCCTATCGTCAAGTTTTTTATCCCTCTCTAAAATTTTATAATTTACAAAAACAATTACAGTCCTGATGTAGGTAATATAATAATTTTGATATATTTGATTAATATTTGCTTTATTTATAAAGAATTTGTCATAAGATAATCTTTTTAAATTTGTATATCACAAATTAAGCTGAATAGTTTTTAGTTACGTTCTGCTGATACGTAGCGTTATTTTATATTTACTTACTGTTGTACATTAAATAAAATATGTTTTAATCTACATTTAATGATTAACTTAGTTAACAAATAATAACATTTTAAAATTCCCAGTTATTTTAACACATATGGTAATCCTACATGTATCTTTATATACCAAGAGCGACCTTTGATTTTTTAAAAGAACTATGTAAGGGGAAATATATATGTATAAAATGGTACTCAAATTGCGTGTTAATGCTTGAAAGTACTAGTGGCAGTGATTCAGTCAACGGTTATTTAATTAATAATGATTCGAATCTTTTATACTTAAAACAGTTTTATTCAATTTCAATAATAGTGACGAAGTGAAGTAATTACACCTTTTCGTAAGAGTTTCAATATATGATACTATATATTGAACATATATTTATTGTTTAAAAAATATTAAAGAGAATACAAATTTGCGTAATTTTGGTTTAAAAATCTTAAGTGTTTTGACAATAATGATTTAGCGTGGGAATTTCATATAGTAATATAGGTTTCATTTATTATTGCAAGCTGAAAAATGAATCATTGTCAGTGTAGACTCAGTAATTTAAAATTGTGAAAATCAAGTTTGTTTATTCAAACAATCCTCACACTTACACGTTCCTGATATATAGGAGCATGTTTTACAATACGTATTGATGAAAGTTTTACGCGTCCTTCTTATTAATAAAATATTATGAAAGCCGTTTTCGAATAATTAACTTTAGATTGTGTGCTTATTTATTTATTAAGCGAGTATTTTGAAAGACGTTATACGCAAGGTGTTTATTTATCTCAAGATATATATCTTTATACCATATTCACTATGTTCACATAAAATAAAAATTTTCTGATTAAATCAAGAAGAAATAATACGCATTTCATATAATTTATGTTACTGAGCATAAATAAAAATGGTAGAATATATGGTTATTATAAATTTATTTTATGTATTTCAGTTATTACTTCAAAAAATACATACATACTTTTAATTAATTAATATTTTAAGAACGATTTTTTAAAAGTTTGTTAATATTTTTAGTTGAATTTTAAAGGCTAATTTCCATCTTATTCACATTTCCCTTGTGAACCAAAATACACCATACTCTCAAACCCTCTTACTCGTACATTTCTTAGGGTAATCGTAAAAAGCTGCAACTAAAATCTTCTTTAAACAAAGTGTTCACACACCCAATCATATATCTGCGTCACCACGAGGACTCTTTATGGCTGAGTTCTAGTTTTGGTCGAGTTTTTATTTCTATATAGCCACCAATTAGCCAATAAAGATTGTTTTAGTATTAAAAAAAATTATAAGTAAATACCTCATGATTTTGGTTATCTATTCACTAGTTATAGTTATAGATGTTACAAACTACAAACAGTCTAATCGAAACAAATCAATTTATTAAATCTCAGAATGAAATTAGTTTTACACGTAAATTTTAATATCTATTATAACAATATTTGAAAAACATACAATAAATATTAGACGTTGTCGTTACGAGTTGACATAGAAAACCAGATGAAGCTTATAATCATGAGATACAATCTAACGTGTTATAAATGGATGTAATCACCATTAGGGATGGATATTGACCACAGAGAGGTCATGGACTCGGTTATCTCACTTTTCACTGATGATGTCATAGGAATGGAGTCATAACCATCTCACAAATATTGAAACAGGTTATATACAGTAACTGGTAATATTTAAACGTGAATTTTCAATTTCGAGGACGTATCTAGGATGATAAAGAAGTAATAGCATGCTTATAATTATCTTACATTAATATGTTACATTTTCATACACCTTCAATTTTAATTGGAATAACAGGAACACGTTTAATTACAAAATACGTTGAAAGAAAACTAACGAATCATGTTTCGTAGCCAATAATGAACAGCTGTTCTATCATATTTTACAATCACACTTTTAAAAATAATGAACATCATAGAGAATAATAATAATAATGATATAAACCTAACAAGAAATTGGCTGGATCTCTGCTGGTGTAAAATGGGGACAACTTTGGTTTGTTATGATAGAATGCTGCTCTGTTGTTAGGTGAGAAAATGTTATCTATACAGAAACACAAGCTTTATTGATAGTAAACTCAGTCTATTTCATTGATTGTCAACAACATTAAAAGAATAATGAATACTCCTAGAAATAGAAGGGGGGTAATGTAAGTACTAAAATATCAAGTTTTTAATTAATCGCCTAACTCTCAGCCTAGGAACATATTGGATGGCACTATCCCTCTGTACAGCCCTACGTAGCGCTTGTTAATGTATTCCTCCAACAAAAGTTCGTTTTGATGCCTCCGGGTCCTCGATCTTAGAATCTCCATACGATGGTAGGCCCAAGGGATCTGATGCGTATTAGTGTCACCCCCAAATGTTCGTTCAGTTTAATGTTAGAATATTTATATTTCTGGTTACAAAAATGTACTTTCTGGGTCAGACCTAGTTAGCTAATATCTAGTCGATTAACCTAAGAATTTTTATTGCCATAAGATCGTTCTAACCAAAAACTTAGTGCCGAATTATCCATTACGTTCAGGTCATCGCTTCATTAATGTACCGTATATTTCTCAAGATGGCCTTATTTAGTGCTGAATAACCAATTTGCCTTAATAACTCAATTGGAACGATATTAAACCGTATCTACTGTTTCATATAAAGCGTCATGGACTATATAAACGTTTTATCAAGTGGAAAGATAGTCCTTGACCATGGATATTATACTCAAAACAGATGAAGTGATGCTACTATTGCTGTAAAAAACATTTGCCTTTGACATTTATTTTATTTGAATGTGAAGGAATTGAACGCAATTTTATTCTAAGAAAGGATTATGGTGTGAAGAATCTTCAAACTGTATTATTACAAAATATTTAATTAAAAAAAACTACTCATAATGTGTATCCAGTGGAAATAGACTATTTTGTACTAATTGAAATTATTCCATTTAAAATATTTGTAGTCAATCAAGTGTCAAACTAGAGATGAGGAAATTCGAAGAAAGCATCCCTTGCATTGCGTAGACTATTATGCGTGTCACATTATTTTAACGGTGTAGGAAAACAACAGCAATGCCTATGAATTATTATGATAGTGTTGTGATTTTAGTATTAGTATACATATAGGGAACCATTGAGAAGCGATATAGGGTTTTCAATTTTTAATTAACACCTGTATATTTTTGGTGTTAAATGCAAAAAAACTATTTATCATTTGTACATAATGCCGTCTAAAAATATATTTATATTAGTAATAATATAAACAAAATATAAAGAAAATTATATACATTAATGTAGGTATTTGCCATATTGTTTCTATTTAAATATACCAAATTTCTAAAACGTTAAAGTACAGTTTTAAAATATGGTTTTGAAAACAGTTCCTTTACAAACAGACGACAAGTGGGGCGTTGCTTGTTGACATTTCTATTGTTGGACAAGGATGGAAGAGTCAGTATTTACAAAACCATGGTTAGTTTTACAACTGTGAACACAGAATACAAATAGAAGAGCGTTGCTTGTTGACATTTCTATTGTTGGACAAGATGGAAGAGTCAGTATTTACAAAACCATGGTTAGTTTTACAAACTGTGAACACAGAATACAAATAGAAGAGCGTTGCTTGTTGACATATCTATTGTTGGACAAGATGGAAGAGTCAGTATTTACAAAACCATGGTTAGTTTTTACAACTGTGAACACAGAATACAAATAGAAGAGCGTTGCTTGTTGACATATCTATTGTTGGACAAGATGGAAGAGTCAGTATTTACAAAACCATGGTTAGTTTTACAACTGTGAACACAGAATACAAATAGAAGAGCGTTGCTTGTTGGCATTTCTATTGTTGGACAAGATGGAAGAGTCAGTATTTACAAAAACCATGGTTAGTTTTTACAACTGTGAACACAGAATACAAATAGAAGAGCGTTGCTTGTTGACATTTCCATTGCTGGGCTAGATTGAAGACTGCATATTTACGAAACGATGGTTTGGTTGTAAAACTGTGTACACAGTGTAAAACTAGAACAAGTGTGACACAAAGCTGATGCGGAGAGGTGAGTTGCCATGCACCGGTGACCGTAGCAGTGGTTTTTACAACATGTGGGGTCGTTGCTTGTGAACGAAAACAATAATAATGAAACCTTTAGTAGAGCTGCTGGGTTGATACGGAAATATACTTGTAAGTAGATTGTAAAGAAATAGTAATAATTTGAAAGGACAGATAAATGACACTAAAAGTTTTGAATATTTAAAATTAAAATACATGTTAAGTAAAGCGAGTTAAGAAATTTTGCTTTATTTTTATTTCCAAATTTAACAGTTGAACAGTATGTGTACCAATAGGTTTTTAACGATAAATTTCATATGCAGTGGTAGTGTACGCTGAAGACTCCTCTAAACAATGGTATATCATATTTAATTTACTGTCTCTTGGTCTACAAGCGTTTATATGAGTAGTTAATAATTTTTAATCAATCATAGATCTCTATAAAAATCGTAGTAAACGCTTAAACTGCAACTGTATGTAAAAATCTGGTTGAATCTGATAATTTAATTTAAAAATGGCAAGTGATTTAAAATGTTCATTACTGAAATATGTTGAAAAGTAATAGTCTTTTTTTAAAAATTCCTTTTTGTAGAAAATTTATCACGAATTAAAATGAAAAAATATCGAGTATTTTCATAATAAGCTAGCAAATAGAAGAAAACTGAATACTGTAAAATAAATTATTAAATATTAAAAATAAAAAATAATTTCTTGGTCGATATTTGTTTGAATTATTTAACTTCTATTTTATTATCAAGCAACGTGTTATAGAACTAGTTGAATTTTGGTGGATTTGTAAGATTAAGTTACACAATATTTTATCAACTGGACGAAAGGTGTAATATGTTATGTCTCATGAAATAAATAACATAAGTCTCATATTTATTTCTTCGAGAGTGATAGAAACATTGCTCTGAATTGATTTTGACCAAAGATATAAATGTGTTATTTTAAATGCTACACAATAGAAATTAACATTTCCTCTACTATAAACTGTTCTATTATCTTTTTTTTTAATAATGCAAACATGAGAAACTGTTTTTGTTGATACAATTTATTTCCGTTTCGGCTTGACAAAAAAAAAACAATAGAGAATTCAGTATTTGTTTAATTTTTGATGTGTCTACAAAGGCCGCAGAGTGGGTGTTGTTTTGTTGTAGCCCTTGATTAAAAGAGATGACAAGTACAAAGCACTCACATGGTTATTGCTGATGATTGCTCTCAGCGGAATTTTACAATTAAAGTACTAACAAAAAATGTAATAAACATTGTTTGCATTGCAGCTTATCGTATCAAATTGTGTAGCCTCGTAAAAGATTGGATTTAATTACTCTCGGAAAAATTCTATACTTAAGTCATCGACACATAGAAGTCATCATTATGTAATATAGAACTTCCACTTTAACAGAAGAAAACCTTTCTTTACATTCTTTGCTAAATATTTCATTCACATTTTATTTCATAAGCTAGGTAGTAAATAAAAAAAGTAACAGTAAGGTATCATTGTAACCATACTTCGTAAGTATAACCAATTTTTTTCCAAGACCACAGTGAAAATTAAACATTTAAATAATGTTGAAATGTCCTAAGAGAATTTCATTTAGTGCCAAGTGAGATCTGCCTTCAAAAAAGTTTATTAATACGTTTAAATTAACTGTAATTAGCATTGTATTGAACGTTTATATTTATTACGAGTAATTTAAAATGATTTCTCTTTAGGAATACTAAACTATTTTTTCAATAAACAGCATAAGAAGTTTTAGTTATTAATCGTATAGAATAATTTTAAAGTACTATCCTCCGGTTAGGGATAAAAAGGGGTTTTTTACTAAAATTACTAATATTGTTACACGCTTTAAAAATGCTTCTTTGGTTCGTCTCAATAGTTTTCATGATCCGATTTGAAGGTGGAGTAATGTTATAAGTAATAAGGTTTCAGAAAACAACTTATTTACTAAGGTTTTCACTGTAATACACTGTGCTGAACTAAATTCGTTAGAGAGACAACAAAGAGTAATACAGTTTAAAACTTTTATTTTAATGTTTATAATTGAAAGTTTAAAGTGAGTAAAATCAAATTTCAGCCCGTTAAACGCAATTTTCAAAGGAGATAATCAATTACAATGAACTTTGATCAACAAGGAAAAATCTGTACGAGAGAACTCACATGAGTAAGGATTAGCCTAATTATCGCATGCCGACACAACAGTCTTCGGGTAATTTCCCAAGAGAAAGGCACTACGTTAGACCTTACTCGATATAACATTCCTACCTTTCCTAGCTCTTTTGTTTTTAATATATTAATAGACACTGTCATAACATTCTATATAAAATTGAACGAACCATACGAAATCCAGTAACGTAATGCATTAATATATTAGGGGCAAATAGTGATAATATGGATTCAAATATCTAATAATATCAATTATTAGTAAAAACCATCGTTTGATTCCTTTAGTCTTTTTTTTTTTAATAAAAGTTCATGAAACCGTACAATATTTTCAATCCTTTTTACTCATTTCCAAAAATTACGATTTATAAAATTGGTACGTTCCTACAATGTAAGTGGTCACATTATTAATTATCTTATTTATATTTAATGATTAATATTGTGAAAAATACTATATTATTTTCTATTTGTAGTACGTATAAATACTCTTAATTACATTATAGTAATTCTTAAACAACATTATAACACAAAAATAACATTGTATCAGAATAATTTGATTTACAGTAGTTTTGTTGTTTGAATACGTGGTTTTTAGTACTTTCTGTATTATTAGGCTGTTTAAAAATAACGGAATTACCTTTTTATTTTACAGATTATATAATATTTTATGAGTATTAAAATAGTAGTTTATTTTTAAGATAATATATTTTTTAAATAATGTATATTTATATGCTTTGGAGATACGAACATCTTTTTTCGTATATCAGGACTAATCTAAAGATAAAGAAAAATTATTTTAAATCGCTAAGTGGGTTTCGTAAAAAAATTGATTTTGAGATAGAGTTGACTTCTGTCCGAAACTATATGTATATGCAAATGAATCGTGCTTTTTTAATGAATGATTTTTAAAGAACTTAAATGACGTTGCCAAATGTAAAGTCTGTTACAACTACCTATAATTTAACTTAGTTGCTACAATCCTAGTCCTTGCAACAGTTGAAATTCAATCTGTATTGTTACAGTTATCCATACGCTACTCAAAATTATTGTAGTCACTATTTAGAAAACCCAAACAAATATAAAACATTTCCATGATCTCTAATGTTAGAAAACCCATATCATGTTTTTTTGTATTAGGCTGTATCGAGTAATGTAAACACTTTGAAACACAATGAAACCGGTCTCGCAGTTGAATCCTTCGCAGTGATTTAATATAATTTTCACGCAAACAACTTGGATCTACAAATCCCCTTTCAGACGAATACTCAGCTATCATATTTTCAAAAGACTAATTTTGACATTGGGGAATGTTTCAATAAATCTTGTTAAAATAATAACTGAAATGTGGTTTTTACAATCTACCTTACAGCAAAGGAAACTTTGTTTGTGTGAAATTGTTTCCTTGACAGTTTTATTTTACGTTCACTACCACAGCTGGTACTAGCTGACGGCTCGAATTCTGGTCTCCAGAGATTTAATAGATAATCGCCTGTAAATCGTTTAATTTATATATTTCGTGCATTTTTCTTTTTTTACATTACCTTTATATAAATTATACATAGTTATATCTTTATTTGACCGTTTACCAACACTTTAAATTGTGTTTTCGATATGGGGTTTTCCAGTAGCTCTTGCACCTTTTTGTACTATCCATTGGAAATAGATTCAAGGTTCTCATATTCATATTTAATGTTTTTCGCCACTATTTGTCACCTAATATAGATACTGAGAATCTATCGTCGAAAAACTACAACAAAGTTTCTTCATGCTACCATTTTTCTTTCGTCTTTCATAATTGTTTACACAATTACGATCACACCCTTTGATTCTCTTTTGCATTTACATTATTTTATCACATCCAATCCAATACTTCCTCATTATTTAGACATTCAATACAAAACTAAACATCTTCGCTTGTATCAGTGATCCAATAGAACAAATTCTTTCATTCTCTCTTTTTCTTATATCTGTTACTTTGCATAACATGCAAATACGAATGTATTTATTTTTACAGAATTTATTAATTTTTTCATCTTTTATCTATTTTGCATTTGAAATCTGTTTTTATAAAGATACTTTTATCTTTTTTTCTTAGAGTGTAATTTTTACTTATTTACTTGTTGAGATGCTGAGTTAAGTTTAACTTTCAGCTTAAAACTTCCAGAAATTATCTCCTGCCAACACATGTATGCTTTGCAATACAACACACGCCATACAATAGTTTCGGTCAATATAACATGAATTTATTAGGCTCAATAGATTCCAAGAATCTTCTCGAGTAGATTTCAGCCACGAGACATGTAAGCCTTTACTGTAAGTGAAAATAATAGAAAACAGCCGTACTTGCTGTGTTTTTTTTTTCTAATTGTTCTTTGGATTAAATAACATCACATCATTTCAAAGACACATCTCCAGACAATTGATTTAGTGGCTTTCTTATGGTTATTTGGATTCCTGAATAATTAATAAGTAATTTAATAACTTATACATTTCTGGCATGATTAGTTTATTGAGCAAATCAGCTTAACACATATAAAAACGAGTAAAAGAGTTAATTGCCGATTCCTTGTATTTATAGGACCTTCCATTAATACCACGTGAAACTGGTATAAAAAATAAAATTATTTGTTCTAGGTTACGGTAAAATATTATATAGTTATCCTTTGTGAAAAATGAGTCATCTAAATTCGATTGAAACCAGGCTCAATAATACGCTTCCAAATACAAGTGCTAATTACTTGGCTAAATCAGTTAAATTTATGTCAATATTAATTTTATATAAACCCATTTGCATATAATAATAAAAAAATTAAGTTGTACGTAAATATTTTAATAAATAAATATATTATATTATAAATGTAAAGAAAAATTGTTTTTCAAACAAAGGAGCTTGTTTTCATTGTGCGAGTATTTGCCTGACACAGTAGATTGAATGTCAACGCTTCATCAATAACGTGTTGTGGCTTTGACATTTCTATGCGTATGATGAATTATTTCATCTCAGAAGATTTTTCGGGAGTAATAATTATTTTCCTATTAAAAAATTTTCAAGTCAATAAAGCACTAGATTATAATGAAAATAAATGGTAGAGTATTCAAAAAAAATACATTTAAGAGCGAATATTGAACTAATTACTTATTTTTGAAATCAATAGTAATGAACATAAAATTTACATTATGGATATGGAAATTATGGCGGACTAAAAAATGCGTGGAAAAAAAACCACATCGTTTTTAAATTTTGTATTTGAGCTTATCTATATTTTTAAGTCCGCTATTATATACATAGTGATACGTATTTTTATATAAAATAAACTTATGTGTATTATTTGTAAATATGTATTTAAATAAGGTTTATTAATGGAATTTTGTTATTTACAGTTTGCCTTTTGGCAAACGAAAAAAAATATCGAAAGATCAAAAAACAAAATTGGTGTTAACCCTTTCAAATCTGTTGAACGTAGGTTTGGATGCCAAATAAGTACGCAATTGTTTTTAAATTATTTTTAAAATCTTGTAAAACATTATTAATATCAGGCATAATAGTTTTTGATATACCTGTTGTTTTGAAATTAGTATGCACCAAGTCTCAGGTGATTACATTACTCGTCAAGTCAATGGCTAACCTATGTGCAAACTAAATCTGTCAGGCGTGACATACAGCCTTTAGTCACTATGGTTATTTAAGCTCTAGAATACTAGATTTTAGAATCACTGGTTATTTTGTAATTTTTTGCTAGTCTCTGGAATTTACTGATGTCTTTTAATTGACCTATACCTGATAGTATAATTTTGATTATTTCAATAAAGTACCAAGAGTCACTTCTTGTGAATAGCAGCTTTCACGCCCCTCCGCTCACTTCAAGCGATCCATTTTGTCTAACAGACCCTCTAAAGATTTCACTTCTCTGAGAGTTCTAGCTTATAAGGGTAGTGGACATCTAGAAACCTAGAAGGCTAGACAATATGTTCCTACATGCATAGGATATGCATGACCTTCATGTGTTTAAGTAGCTCAATGGATAACTCGGCCAAGCCCCATGGAATTCATGCGCAATCTTCAAATTCTCTCTTTTCTACGTATACAATTAGTTTTGTATACATTTTGTTAATATGTATATCTCAATTAACTTTCAAGATATTGTACTTAACAGACTGCTTGAGGAAATTACGGAACAATAATTATATCTTACCCTTACGAATAGGCTTCACTGACGCTCAGGCCAATCAT
>NW_025781163.1:0-54097 GCF_021130785.1 Homalodisca vitripennis | reverse complement strand
GATTAATTGTTAAAAATAGTGAATGGCTAACTGTTGATTACGTTATTATGTTCCCAGATACAAAGATTAATCTTACCTTCAGGAAAGATTCTGCAAATAAATTTGTAATGAATATAATACTCGATAACCCAAATATTAGGCACATGAACCACATACACATGCTGAAAGATATTCCTCTCAAAAGCTACCCCGTTGTTTGCTAGGATGTTAATAACTTTACTTTTTATGGATATTTTACAAAACCTATTACCGTAAAGCCAAGCTAAACATTACGTGTCCCATAGAGAGTGTAGAACTCAATTTGCATTCGAGACCAAATGTAGGTATGCCTATTCGGAAAATATTGTTTAGTGATGTATAAAATTAATTCAAACCACTTTTATTAATGATTTTTATGTTTGTATTTGAGGTTTTTGTTTTTAAGAATAAAGGGGGAGAAGTTATTATACTGTAATTAAATTTTTTTCTTGGAGCAATTAAATATTACTAAAATGTTAATAATAAACCAATATAGGCGACATACCTACCTGCAAACGTAGAAGTATTTTTTCCAATGACAAGCGGAAAATGGAGAACGGCTTTTTGAATATGTCGAAGAGGACGGAAATGAGTTGAACAGTTAGGGTTAGTTCACCCTGTGGCGTTTGCATAAGGGCACATTCCTACTAAACATAAGTAAATTTTCAAGTAACAGCGCGTCAGATTCCAGAGAAGGTAAATTTTCCATTTCCCTTTTTGTATACTTATACAGTTTGAATTTCTAACTATACATTTTAATAATATAAAATAAAATATATTTACATAAATATAACTTTAATGAAAAAAAAAAAACAAATTAAACGAACTGACGAGGGACCGTTCTATAATTTATATATACAACCGAATTATATAACTGTATACTGTAAGCATCATGGAGTTATGTATTGGACAAGATATATTACGAAATATGATTGTAAGATATGTTGGCTTGTTAAGTATGTATTAGTGAAAAAAAGTAATATAGTGATAATGTATATCAAAAGTGCGCGGTGTATGAGTTTTTGTGATGTACTTATGAGTGTGACAAATGTGATGTGGTGTATCTCTGGCTGTCGCGTCCCGTTCGTTTGTATTTTGTGAATATTTAATGTGTGTGTCTTTCTGGGATAAGCTCAATGCAACGACTCTAATACTACGTTGGATGCTATGAAATACAGACTAAACTACACCCATTGATTGATATAGGAATGGTGCAAATTTTTACACGGCAGTTTTTCCGAATGTCCGCATTCTGTGAAACACAATAGAGTTTTGCACTCAAGGCCATGGTCTCCGACAGTTGGTCCGTTTCCGTTCCTTTAATAATGTAATTTCCACTTCACTCTACTTCAAATCTAGATTACATTCTTCAGACTCTTTAATTTTATTTTTCAATTCTCTATAAAAACATATATTTTGGAACTTTTATTTTGTGTTTTTACTTATAAATTTCCTTTATGATTGTTCTAATAGCATTTCTCACGGTTTTTTGAAATGATACCAACTGAGTGCTTTTGTGGTTGACTCCGTTCTCTCACGCATACGGGCTTTAGTTAGCCTAATCGTGAGAGACATTTCTCAAATTTTTACCGGTTGACATTTGCCAATCTGTTAAAGTGAAACAAGATAGGGAAAATAGTAATACACTACGTTTCGCGCATCCTGCAAATCTGATTCTCTTCTTCAGGTTAAAGAAACTAACCCTAATACAATAATTACAATTACATAATTGCACACTTGTTTATTTTAACCTAGTTTGTAATTATGTATTCTTTACCTGAAGAAGAAGATCAGATTGCAGATCTCGAAAACGTAGTGTTACTGTTTTTCTTGTTTCACTAGGTTAACGATGGCAAAATGTCGCGCGCGCTGGAAAAAATTCCTGTTTTCCGGGTCACAATCCCTTCCCATCTGTCAAACAATAATACCTTCCAAACAAAGAAGAATTTCTGCTATAATAGATATAAAAATTAGAAAACTATTAAATTTATTTGACTCACACATTACTCCATTTTAATACCAAATATTTCGTTTTAATTGTATATTTTAAGACAATAAATATATTTATAATATATCTTTTGTTAAATTTTATGGAGAATTATAACTATTTTGATTATGATTTTGATTTGGGAGAATGGCCGCGGGGAGACTTCCTCAATCCACTCACCATTACACTCACTGATCGATTAGCTAAATTGATTCCATCTAATCGGGATCAAGCAAACTGTGGCTGAGCATCCCAGTGGGTGTTGATGGCTGTCCCCGTGCAAATTAAATCACATCAAAACTCAAGGCAATCCCTTACGTTTTGTTCCGAAGCGATATAATGATTGCGTGCTCCTCCTAGCTCGCGTCTTCTGCGCACCCCCCTTTAAAAATAGCCGTTTGAAATTTCCCCCTTTTTTTTTTTTGGGCTCTTCATCAGGATCCTATATGCTTTACACAATTCTTGACCACATTCCGTTCGAAAAAATAATTACTCAGGTGGAAAAAATAAGTATACATGGAGATCTCTGCTGTACCGTCATTTTAGGATATTCTTTACCCTTAGACCATACAAAAAAGTGTCTTACTACATGAAACATGTACATCTTCCTTAACACTGTGTACCAATCTTAAAGAGAGATGATACCTATAAAATATATGACAAATGTAAGTAACCGCAGCTTCATGACACACCCTTCCTATCCCCCTCCGCCGCTTGTAACCAAGAATAAAAAGGTTTTAGTGAAAAACTAATGGGGACCAGTTTTAATTAAGCTTGTAATTTAGGAGATACAATATGAACGGATATGATTATCAATAGTAGCGTAACCAATATATAGTTGTATGTCAGAGAATCTGGGTAAAATAATGATACCCCAGGTGTTGTACATATAGTATATATATGATATATATATATAATTATATATATAAATATATATGCTTTTAATAATCAAAAAATTAAACCCGCTATTAAAATTTTAACCGCTTCGGGTGTTATATTTGTTGATTTGAAGGAGGATTTAGATTTTATTTTAATTGATATTTTAAAATGTGCAAGCGTTTTAAAAATTGCAAGAACGTCAGGGAGTGTTTATAAATCATGTACGAAGAGATGTGGTTGGTTTTGGTTTACTCAATTTAATAATAATTCAGGAGTAAATAATTTTTTTACAATAATTATGTGATTTTTAATGGTTAAACTGTAAGTCCCATCGGTATGTAGACTAAAGAATGACATTTTGTGTAACCACCTGAAGCGGTAAGGATAAATAAATAAAAATGATATGGCGTTTAATTTTTGTTTCTTAAAAGTGTTTATTTTAATTTGAATTTTAAATAAATGCCCTCCGTCTGAAACAACTAAAGTTGTTCGATATAGTGATGTTCGTGTCTAAAAAGTTACGGAGATTAACGTTTTGAAAGTATTAGAAAATCCGACATTTTCAGGAAGAAATGTGATAACCAGATGAGTAAATGTGATAAAAATTCCTAATCGTGATAAGTGTAAATTAATTATGAAAGTTCATAGTGTAACAGTCCCCTTATAATTTACTCAATACCAATTTCGAGAAACACAAGATCGGAGAACAAACTTCACGAGAGAGTGCAAATAGGTTTTACATAACTTAATACTCAGAGGACAGGGTCCATCCACGATATTTGCATTCTAGATAACGTGGACTGAATATGTTAACACATTGCAACACGGAGTTGCCACCCTTTCCTGGAAAATATGTGGAAAACTCCAGAATACATTATTGCTAATACAGGCTTTCTTCAAATTTATATTTATACTATTTATATCGTATAGCTCTTAAACGGAGATATTAAATTTTACTGTATTCTATTTCTGTAGTTTTTTGTAGAATATTGCCAAAATGGAAGTATAACCTATAAAATTTAAATACGTTCCTTACTCATTAAATTTTGCACGTATCACCACCGCAGAGAGAGATAATTAAATTAGCGCAATGACTTAAGTTTTTAACGTTTTTTTCACAGTCAATTATTATTGTGAGCTCAGATTAACTAATCATCTGCTGGTATGCTTTTTTATAAAGATTAGATACTGATCTACTAGTATTTGTTGTTTAGCTCATGTACTGATATCCTTGGTATCTTTTAAATGCTCGGATACTGAACTGCTGTTATTTTGTTGTTAGCATTGGGTTCTTTAAAAACCTATACCCGTCTCTTACATGTCATAGAATAGAACCATTCAGAACTCTGTCAGAAGACAATAGACAGACTTCTACGTTAACGGGTATTGATGATGTATTAGCTAGAGCGTACACCTGTGAATTTACTGTAATGGTTCTGTAATAACCTATACCCGTCTCTTACATGTCATAGAATAGAACCATTCAGAACTCTGTCAGAAGACAATAGACAGACTTCTACGTTAACGGGTATTGATGATGTATTAGCTAGAGCGTACACCTGTGAATTTACTGTAATGGTTCTGTAATAACCTATACCCGTCTCTTACATGTCATAGAATAGAACCATTCAGAACTCTGTCAGAAGACAATAGACAGACTTCTACGTTAACGGGTATTGATGATGTATTAGCTAGAGCGTACACCTGTGAATTTACTGTAATGGTTCTGTAATAACCTATACCCGTCTCTTACATGTCATAGAATAGAACCATTCAGAACTCTGTCAGAAGACAATAGACAGACTTCTACGTTAACGGGTATTGATGATGTATTAGCTAGAGCGTACACCTGTGAATTTACTGTAATGGTTCTGTAATAACCTATACCCGTCTCTTACATGTCATAGAATAGAACCATTCAGAACTCTGTCAGAAGACAATAGACAGACTTCTACGTTAACGGGTATTGATGATGTATTAGCTAGAGCGTACACCTGTGAATTTACTGTAATGGTTCTGTAATAACCTATACCCGTCTCTTACATGTCATAGAATAGAACCATTCAGAACTCTGTCAGAAGACAATAGACAGACTTCTACGTTAACGGGTATTGATGATGTATTAGCTAGAGCGTACACCTGTGAATTTACTGTAATGGTTCTGTAATAACCTATACCCGTCTCTTACATGTCATAGAATAGAACCATTCAGAACTCTGTCAGAAGACAATAGACAGACTTCTACGTTAACGGGTATTGATGATGTATTAGCTAGAGCGTACACCTGTGAATTTACTGTAATGGTTCTGTAATAACCTATACCCGTCTCTTACATGTCATAGAATAGAACCATTCAGAACTCTGTCAGAAGACAATAGACAGACTTCTACGTTAACGGGTATTGATGATGTATTAGCTAGAGCGTACACCTGTGAATTTACTGTAATGGTTCTGTAATAACCTATACCCGTCTCTTACATGTCATAGAATAGAACCATTCAGAACTCTGTCAGAAGACAATAGACAGACTTCTACGTTAACGGGTATTGATGATGTATTAGCTAGAGCGTACACCTGTGAATTTACTGTAATGGTTCTGTAATAACCTATACCCGTCTCTTACATGTCATAGAATAGAACCATTCAGAACTCTGTCAGAAGACAATAGACAGACTTCTACGTTAACGGGTATTGATGATGTATTAGCTAGAGCGTACACCTGTGAATTTACTGTAATGGTTCTGTAATAACCTATACCCGTCTCTTACATGTCATAGAATAGAACCATTCAGAACTCTGTCAGAAGACAATAGACAGACTTCTACGTTAACGGGTATTGATGATGTATTAGCTAGAGCGTACACCTGTGAATTTACTGTAATGGTTCTGTAATAACCTATACCCGTCTCTTACATGTCATAGAATAGAACCATTCAGAACTCTGTCAGAAGACAATAGACAGACTTCTACGTTAACGGGTATTGATGCTGTATTAGCTAGAGCGTACACCTGTGAATTTACTGTAATGGTTCTGTAATAACCTATACCCGTCTCTTACATGTCATAGAATAGAACCATTCAGAACTCTGTCAGAAGACAATAGACAGACTTCTACGTTAACGGGTATTGATGATGTATTAGCTAGAGCGTACACCTGTGAATTTACTGTAATGGTTCTGTAATAACCTATACCCGTCTCTTACATGTCATAGAATAGAACCATTCAGAACTCTGTCAGAAGACAATAGACAGACTTCTACGTTAACGGGTATTGATGATGTATTAGCTAGAGCGTACACCTGTGAATTTACTGTAATGGTTCTGTAATAACCTATACCCGTCTCTTACATGTCATAGAATAGAACCATTCAGAACTCTGTCAGAAGACAATAGACAGACTTCTACGTTAACGGGTATTGATGATGTATTAGCTAGAGCGTACACCTGTGAATTTACTGTAATGGTTCTGTAATAACCTATACCCGTCTCTTACATGTCATAGAATAGAACCATTCAGAACTCTGTCAGAAGACAATAGACAGACTTCTACGTTAACGGGTATTGATGATGTATTAGCTAGAGCGTACACCTGTGAATTTACTGTAATGGTTCTGTAATAACCTATACCCGTCTCTTACATGTCATAGAATAGAACCATTCAGAACTCTGTCAGAAGACAATAGACAGACTTCTACGTTAACGGGTATTGATGATGTATTAGCTAGAGCGTACACCTGTGAATTTACTGTAATGGTTCTGTAATAACCTATACCCGTCTCTTACATGTCATAGAATAGAACCATTCAGAACTCTGTCAGAAGACAATAGACAGACTTCTACGTTAACGGGTATTGATGATGTATTAGCTAGAGCGTACACCTGTGAATTTACTGTAATGGTTCTGTAATAACCTATACCCGTCTCTTACATGTCATAGAATAGAACCATTCAGAACTCTGTCAGAAGACAATAGACAGACTTCTACGTTAACGGGTATTGATGATGTATTAGCTAGAGCGTACACCTGTGAATTTACTGTAATGGTTCTGTAATAACCTATACCCGTCTCTTACATGTCATAGAATAGAACCATTCAGAACTCTGTCAGAAGACAATAGACAGACTTCTACGTTAACGGGTATTGATGATGTATTAGCTAGAGCGTACACCTGTGAATTTACTGTAATGGTTCTGTAATAACCTATACCCGTCTCTTACATGTCATAGAATAGAACCATTCAGAACTCTGTCAGAAGACAATAGACAGACTTCTACGTTAACGGGTATTGATGATGTATTAGCTAGAGCGTACACCTGTGAATTTACTGTAATGGTTCTGTAATAACCTATACCCGTCTCTTACATGTCATAGAATAGAACCATTCAGAACTCTGTCAGAAGACAATAGACAGACTTCTACGTTAACGGGTATTGATGATGTATTAGCTAGAGCGTACACCTGTGAATTTACTGTAATGGTTCTGTAATAACCTATACCCGTCTCTTACATGTCATAGAATAGAACCATTCAGAACTCTGTCAGAAGACAATAGACAGACTTCTACGTTAACGGGTATTGATGATGTATTAGCTAGAGCGTACACCTGTGAATTTACTGTAATGGTTCTGTAATAACCTATACCCGTCTCTTACATGTCATAGAATAGAACCATTCAGAACTCTGTCAGAAGACAATAGACAGACTTCTACGTTAACGGGTATTGATGATGTATTAGCTAGAGCGTACACCTGTGAATTTACTGTAATGGTTCTGTAATAACCTATACCCGTCTCTTACATGTCATAGAATAGAACCATTCAGAACTCTGTCAGAAGACAATAGACAGACTTCTACGTTAACGGGTATTGATGATGTATTAGCTAGAGCGTACACCTGTGAATTTACTGTAATGGTTCTGTAATAACCTATACCCGTCTCTTACATGTCATAGAATAGAACCATTCAGAACTCTGTCAGAAGACAATAGACAGACTTCTACGTTAACGGGTATTGATGATGTATTAGCTAGAGCGTACACCTGTGAATTTACTGTAATGGTTCTGTAATAACCTATACCCGTCTCTTACATGTCATAGAATAGAACCATTCAGAACTCTGTCAGAAGACAATAGACAGACTTCTACGTTAACGGGTATTGATGATGTATTAGCTAGAGCGTACACCTGTGAATTTACTGTAATGGTTCTGTAATAACCTATACCCGTCTCTTACATGTCATAGAATAGAACCATTCAGAACTCTGTCAGAAGACAATAGACAGACTTCTACGTTAACGGGTATTGATGATGTATTAGCTAGAGCGTACACCTGTGAATTTACTGTAATGGTTCTGTAATAACCTATACCCGTCTCTTACATGTCATAGAATAGAACCATTCAGAACTCTGTCAGAAGACAATAGACAGACTTCTACGTTAACGGGTATTGATGATGTATTAGCTAGAGCGTACACCTGTGAATTTACTGTAATGGTTCTGTAATAACCTATACCCGTCTCTTACATGTCATAGAATAGAACCATTCAGAACTCTGTCAGAAGACAATAGACAGACTTCTACGTTAACGGGTATTGATGATGTATTAGCTAGAGCGTACACCTGTGAATTTACTGTAATGGTTCTGTAATAACCTATACCCGTCTCTTACATGTCATAGAATAGAACCATTCAGAACTCTGTCAGAAGACAATAGACAGACTTCTACGTTAACGGGTATTGATGATGTATTAGCTAGAGCGTACACCTGTGAATTTACTGTAATGGTTCTGTAATAACCTATACCCGTCTCTTACATGTCATAGAATAGAACCATTCAGAACTCTGTCAGAAGACAATAGACAGACTTCTACGTTAACGGGTATTGATGATGTATTAGCTAGAGCGTACACCTGTGAATTTACTGTAATGGTTCTGTAATAACCTATACCCGTCTCTTACATGTCATAGAATAGAACCATTCAGAACTCTGTCAGAAGACAATAGACAGACTTCTACGTTAACGGGTATTGATGATGTATTAGCTAGAGCGTACACCTGTGAATTTACTGTAATGGTTCTGTAATAACCTATACCCGTCTCTTACATGTCATAGAATAGAACCATTCAGAACTCTGTCAGAAGACAATAGACAGACTTCTACGTTAACGGGTATTGATGATGTATTAGCTAGAGCGTACACCTGTGAATTTACTGTAATGGTTCTGTAATAACCTATACCCGTCTCTTACATGTCATAGAATAGAACCATTCAGAACTCTGTCAGAAGACAATAGACAGACTTCTACGTTAACGGGTATTGATGATGTATTAGCTAGAGCGTACACCTGTGAATTTACTGTAATGGTTCTGTAATAACCTATACCCGTCTCTTACATGTCATAGAATAGAACCATTCAGAACTCTGTCAGAAGACAATAGACAGACTTCTACGTTAACGGGTATTGATGATGTATTAGCTAGAGCGTACACCTGTGAATTTACTGTAATGGTTCTGTAATAACCTATACCCGTCTCTTACATGTCATAGAATAGAACCATTCAGAACTCTGTCAGAAGACAATAGACAGACTTCTACGTTAACGGGTATTGATGATGTATTAGCTAGAGCGTACACCTGTGAATTTACTGTAATGGTTCTGTAATAACCTATACCCGTCTCTTACATGTCATAGAATAGAACCATTCAGAACTCTGTCAGAAGACAATAGACAGACTTCTACGTTAACGGGTATTGATGATGTATTAGCTAGAGCGTACACCTGTGAATTTACTGTAATGGTTCTGTAATAACCTATACCCGTCTCTTACATGTCATAGAATAGAACCATTCAGAACTCTGTCAGAAGACAATAGACAGACTTCTACGTTAACGGGTATTGATGATGTATTAGCTAGAGCGTACACCTGTGAATTTACTGTAATGGTTCTGTAATAACCTATACCCGTCTCTTACATGTCATAGAATAGAACCATTCAGAACTCTGTCAGAAGACAATAGACAGACTTCTACGTTAACGGGTATTGATGATGATGTATTAGCTAGAGCGTACACCTGTGAATTTACTGTAATGGTTCTGTAATAACCTATACCCGTCTCTTACATGTCATAGAATAGAACCATTCAGAACTCTGTCAGAAGACAATAGACAGACTTCTACGTTAACGGGTATTGATGATGTATTAGCTAGAGCGTACACCTGTGAATTTACTGTAATGGTTCTGTAATAACCTATACCCGTCTCTTACATGTCATAGAATAGAACCATTCAGAACTCTGTCAGAAGACAATAGACAGACTTCTACGTTAACGGGTATTGATGATGTATTAGCTAGAGCGTACACCTGTGAATTTACTGTAATGGTTCTGTAATAACCTATACCCGTCTCTTACATGTCATAGAATAGAACCATTCAGAACTCTGTCAGAAGACAATAGACAGACTTCTACGTTAACGGGTATTGATGATGTATTAGCTAGAGCGTACACCTGTGAATTTACTGTAATGGTTCTGTAATAACCTATACCCGTCTCTTACATGTCATAGAATAGAACCATTCAGAACTCTGTCAGAAGACAATAGACAGACTTCTACGTTAACGGGTATTGATGATGTATTAGCTAGAGCGTACACCTGTGAATTTACTGTAATGGTTCTGTAATAACCTATACCCGTCTCTTACATGTCATAGAATAGAACCATTCAGAACTCTGTCAGAAGACAATAGACAGACTTCTACGTTAACGGGTATTGATGATGTATTAGCTAGAGCGTACACCTGTGAATTTACTGTAATGGTTCTGTAATAACCTATACCCGTCTCTTACATGTCATAGAATAGAACCATTCAGAACTCTGTCAGAAGACAATAGACAGACTTCTACGTTAACGGGTATTGATGCTGTATTAGCTAGAGCGTACACCTGTGAATTTACTGTAATGGTTCTGTAATAACCTATACCCGTCTCTTACATGTCATAGAATAGAACCATTCAGAACTCTGTCAGAAGACAATAGACAGACTTCTACGTTAACGGGTATTGATGATGTATTAGCTAGAGCGTACACCTGTGAATTTACTGTAATGGTTCTGTAATAACCTATACCCGTCTCTTACATGTCATAGAATAGAACCATTCAGAACTCTGTCAGAAGACAATAGACAGACTTCTACGTTAACGGGTATTGATGATGTATTAGCTAGAGCGTACACCTGTGAATTTACTGTAATGGTTCTGTAATAACCTATACCCGTCTCTTACATGTCATAGAATAGAACCATTCAGAACTCTGTCAGAAGACAATAGACAGACTTCTACGTTAACGGGTATTGATGATGTATTAGCTAGAGCGTACACCTGTGAATTTACTGTAATGGTTCTGTAATAACCTATACCCGTCTCTTACATGTCATAGAATAGAACCATTCAGAACTCTGTCAGAAGACAATAGACAGACTTCTACGTTAACGGGTATTGATGATGTATTAGCTAGAGCGTACACCTGTGAATTTACTGTAATGGTTCTGTAATAACCTATACCCGTCTCTTACATGTCATAGAATAGAACCATTCAGAACTCTGTCAGAAGACAATAGACAGACTTCTACGTTAACGGGTATTGATGATGTATTAGCTAGAGCGTACACCTGTGAATTTACTGTAATGGTTCTGTAATAACCTATACCCGTCTCTTACATGTCATAGAATAGAACCATTCAGAACTCTGTCAGAAGACAATAGACAGACTTCTACGTTAACGGGTATTGATGATGTATTAGCTAGAGCGTACACCTGTGAATTTACTGTAATGGTTCTGTAATAACCTATACCCGTCTCTTACATGTCATAGAATAGAACCATTCAGAACTCTGTCAGAAGACAATAGACAGACTTCTACGTTAACGGGTATTGATGATGTATTAGCTAGAGCGTACACCTGTGAATTTACTGTAATGGTTCTGTAATAACCTATACCCGTCTCTTACATGTCATAGAATAGAACCATTCAGAACTCTGTCAGAAGACAATAGACAGACTTCTACGTTAACGGGTATTGATGATGTATTAGCTAGAGCGTACACCTGTGAATTTACTGTAATGGTTCTGTAATAACCTATACCCGTCTCTTACATGTCATAGAATAGAACCATTCAGAACTCTGTCAGAAGACAATAGACAGACTTCTACGTTAACGGGTATTGATGATGTATTAGCTAGAGCGTACACCTGTGAATTTACTGTAATGGTTCTGTAATAACCTATACCCGTCTCTTACATGTCATAGAATAGAACCATTCAGAACTCTGTCAGAAGACAATAGACAGACTTCTACGTTAACGGGTATTGATGATGTATTAGCTAGAGCGTACACCTGTGAATTTACTGTAATGGTTCTGTAATAACCTATACCCGTCTCTTACATGTCATAGAATAGAACCATTCAGAACTCTGTCAGAAGACAATAGACAGACTTCTACGTTAACGGGTATTGATGATGTATTAGCTAGAGCGTACACCTGTGAATTTACTGTAATGGTTCTGTAATAACCTATACCCGTCTCTTACATGTCATAGAATAGAACCATTCAGAACTCTGTCAGAAGACAATAGACAGACTTCTACGTTAACGGGTATTGATGATGTATTAGCTAGAGCGTACACCTGTGAATTTACTGTAATGGTTCTGTAATAACCTATACCCGTCTCTTACATGTCATAGAATAGAACCATTCAGAACTCTGTCAGAAGACAATAGACAGACTTCTACGTTAACGGGTATTGATGATGTATTAGCTAGAGCGTACACCTGTGAATTTACTGTAATGGTTCTGTAATAACCTATACCCGTCTCTTACATGTCATAGAATAGAACCATTCAGAACTCTGTCAGAAGACAATAGACAGACTTCTACGTTAACGGGTATTGATGATGTATTAGCTAGAGCGTACACCTGTGAATTTACTGTAATGGTTCTGTAATAACCTATACCCGTCTCTTACATGTCATAGAATAGAACCATTCAGAACTCTGTCAGAAGACAATAGACAGACTTCTACGTTAACGGGTATTGATGATGTATTAGCTAGAGCGTACACCTGTGAATTTACTGTAATGGTTCTGTAATAACCTATACCCGTCTCTTACATGTCATAGAATAGAACCATTCAGAACTCTGTCAGAAGACAATAGACAGACTTCTACGTTAACGGGTATTGATGCTGTATTAGCTAGAGCGTACACCTGTGAATTTACTGTAATGGTTCTGTAATAACCTATACCCGTCTCTTACATGTCATAGAATAGAACCATTCAGAACTCTGTCAGAAGACAATAGACAGACTTCTACGTTAACGGGTATTGATGATGTATTAGCTAGAGCGTACACCTGTGAATTTACTGTAATGGTTCTGTAATAACCTATACCCGTCTCTTACATGTCATAGAATAGAACCATTCAGAACTCTGTCAGAAGACAATAGACAGACTTCTACGTTAACGGGTATTGATGATGTATTAGCTAGAGCGTACACCTGTGAATTTACTGTAATGGTTCTGTAATAACCTATACCCGTCTCTTACATGTCATAGAATAGAACCATTCAGAACTCTGTCAGAAGACAATAGACAGACTTCTACGTTAACGGGTATTGATGATGTATTAGCTAGAGCGTACACCTGTGAATTTACTGTAATGGTTCTGTAATAACCTATACCCGTCTCTTACATGTCATAGAATAGAACCATTCAGAACTCTGTCAGAAGACAATAGACAGACTTCTACGTTAACGGGTATTGATGATGTATTAGCTAGAGCGTACACCTGTGAATTTACTGTAATGGTTCTGTAATAACCTATACCCGTCTCTTACATGTCATAGAATAGAACCATTCAGAACTCTGTCAGAAGACAATAGACAGACTTCTACGTTAACGGGTATTGATGATGTATTAGCTAGAGCGTACACCTGTGAATTTACTGTAATGGTTCTGTAATAACCTATACCCGTCTCTTACATGTCATAGAATAGAACCATTCAGAACTCTGTCAGAAGACAATAGACAGACTTCTACGTTAACGGGTATTGATGATGTATTAGCTAGAGCGTACACCTGTGAATTTACTGTAATGGTTCTGTAATAACCTATACCCGTCTCTTACATGTCATAGAATAGAACCATTCAGAACTCTGTCAGAAGACAATAGACAGACTTCTACGTTAACGGGTATTGATGCTGTATTAGCTAGAGCGTACACCTGTGAATTTACTGTAATGGTTCTGTAATAACCTATACCCGTCTCTTACATGTCATAGAATAGAACCATTCAGAACTCTGTCAGAAGACAATAGACAGACTTCTACGTTAACGGGTATTGATGATGTATTAGCTAGAGCGTACACCTGTGAATTTACTGTAATGGTTCTGTAATAACCTATACCCGTCTCTTACATGTCATAGAATAGAACCATTCAGAACTCTGTCAGAAGACAATAGACAGACTTCTACGTTAACGGGTATTGATGATGTATTAGCTAGAGCGTACACCTGTGAATTTACTGTAATGGTTCTGTAATAACCTATACCCGTCTCTTACATGTCATAGAATAGAACCATTCAGAACTCTGTCAGAAGACAATAGACAGACTTCTACGTTAACGGGTATTGATGATGTATTAGCTAGAGCGTACACCTGTGAATTTACTGTAATGGTTCTGTAATAACCTATACCCGTCTCTTACATGTCATAGAATAGAACCATTCAGAACTCTGTCAGAAGACAATAGACAGACTTCTACGTTAACGGGTATTGATGATGTATTAGCTAGAGCGTACACCTGTGAATTTACTGTAATGGTTCTGTAATAACCTATACCCGTCTCTTACATGTCATAGAATAGAACCATTCAGAACTCTGTCAGAAGACAATAGACAGACTTCTACGTTAACGGGTATTGATGATGTATTAGCTAGAGCGTACACCTGTGAATTTACTGTAATGGTTCTGTAATAACCTATACCCGTCTCTTACATGTCATAGAATAGAACCATTCAGAACTCTGTCAGAAGACAATAGACAGACTTCTACGTTAACGGGTATTGATGATGTATTAGCTAGAGCGTACACCTGTGAATTTACTGTAATGGTTCTGTAATAACCTATACCCGTCTCTTACATGTCATAGAATAGAACCATTCAGAACTCTGTCAGAAGACAATAGACAGACTTCTACGTTAACGGGTATTGATGATGTGTATTAGCTAGAGCGTTGTGAATTTACTGTAATGGTTCTGTAATAACCTAGACATGTCATAGAATAGTTCATACTACTAGACAGACACGTTAACGGGTATTGATGATGTATTAGCTAGAGCGTACACTGTGAATTTACTGTAATGGTTCTGTAATAACCTATACCCGTCTCTTACATGTCATAGAATAGAACCATTCAGAACTCTGTCAGAAGACAATAGACAGACTTCTACGTTAACGGGTATTGATGATGTATTAGCTAGAGCGTACACCTGTGAATTTACTGTAATGGTTCTGTAATAACCTATACCCGTCTCTTACATGTCATAGAATAGAACCATTCAGAACTCTGTCAGAAGACAATAGACAGACTTCTACGTTAACGGGTATTGATGATGTATTAGCTAGAGCGTACACCTGTGAATTTACTGTAATGGTTCTGTAATAACCTATACCCGTCTCTTACATGTCATAGAATAGAACCATTCAGAACTCTGTCAGAAGACAATAGACAGACTTCTACGTTAACGGGTATTGATGATGTATTAGCTAGAGCGTACACCTGTGAATTTACTGTAATGGTTCTGTAATAACCTATACCCGTCTCTTACATGTCATAGAATAGAACCATTCAGAACTCTGTCAGAAGACAATAGACAGACTTCTACGTTAACGGGTATTGATGATGTATTAGCTAGAGCGTACACCTGTGAATTTACTGTAATGGTTCTGTAATAACCTATACCCGTCTCTTACATGTCATAGAATAGAACCATTCAGAACTCTGTCAGAAGACAATAGACAGACTTCTACGTTAACGGGTATTGATGATGTATTAGCTAGAGCGTACACCTGTGAATTTACTGTAATGGTTCTGTAATAACCTATACCCGTCTCTTACATGTCATAGAATAGAACCATTCAGAACTCTGTCAGAAGACAATAGACAGACTTCTACGTTAACGGGTATTGATGATGTATTAGCTAGAGCGTACACCTGTGAATTTACTGTAATGGTTCTGTAATAACCTATACCCGTCTCTTACATGTCATAGAATAGAACCATTCAGAACTCTGTCAGAAGACAATAGACAGACTTCTACGTTAACGGGTATTGATGATGTATTAGCTAGAGCGTACACCTGTGAATTTACTGTAATGGTTCTGTAATAACCTATACCCGTCTCTTACATGTCATAGAATAGAACCATTCAGAACTCTGTCAGAAGACAATAGACAGACTTCTACGTTAACGGGTATTGATGCTGTATTAGCTAGAGCGTACACCTGTGAATTTACTGTAATGGTTCTGTAATAACCTATACCCGTCTCTTACATGTCATAGAATAGAACCATTCAGAACTCTGTCAGAAGACAATAGACAGACTTCTACGTTAACGGGTATTGATGATGTATTAGCTAGAGCGTACACCTGTGAATTTACTGTAATGGTTCTGTAATAACCTATACCCGTCTCTTACATGTCATAGAATAGAACCATTCAGAACTCTGTCAGAAGACAATAGACAGACTTCTACGTTAACGGGTATTGATGATGTATTAGCTAGAGCGTACACCTGTGAATTTACTGTAATGGTTCTGTAATAACCTATACCCGTCTCTTACATGTCATAGAATAGAACCATTCAGAACTCTGTCAGAAGACAATAGACAGACTTCTACGTTAACGGGTATTGATGATGTATTAGCTAGAGCGTACACCTGTGAATTTACTGTAATGGTTCTGTAATAACCTATACCCGTCTCTTACATGTCATAGAATAGAACCATTCAGAACTCTGTCAGAAGACAATAGACAGACTTCTACGTTAACGGGTATTGATGATGTATTAGCTAGAGCGTACACCTGTGAATTTACTGTAATGGTTCTGTAATAACCTATACCCGTCTCTTACATGTCATAGAATAGAACCATTCAGAACTCTGTCAGAAGACAATAGACAGACTTCTACGTTAACGGGTATTGATGATGTATTAGCTAGAGCGTACACCTGTGAATTTACTGTAATGGTTCTGTAATAACCTATACCCGTCTCTTACATGTCATAGAATAGAACCATTCAGAACTCTGTCAGAAGACAATAGACAGACTTCTACGTTAACGGGTATTGATGATGTATTAGCTAGAGCGTACACCTGTGAATTTACTGTAATGGTTCTGTAATAACCTATACCCGTCTCTTACATGTCATAGAATAGAACCATTCAGAACTCTGTCAGAAGACAATAGACAGACTTCTACGTTAACGGGTATTGATGATGTATTAGCTAGAGCGTACACCTGTGAATTTACTGTAATGGTTCTGTAATAACCTATACCCGTCTCTTACATGTCATAGAATAGAACCATTCAGAACTCTGTCAGAAGACAATAGACAGACTTCTACGTTAACGGGTATTGATGCTGTATTAGCTAGAGCGTACACCTGTGAATTTACTGTAATGGTTCTGTAATAACCTATACCCGTCTCTTACATGTCATAGAATAGAACCATTCAGAACTCTGTCAGAAGACAATAGACAGACTTCTACGTTAACGGGTATTGATGATGTATTAGCTAGAGCGTACACCTGTGAATTTACTGTAATGGTTCTGTAATAACCTATACCCGTCTCTTACATGTCATAGAATAGAACCATTCAGAACTCTGTCAGAAGACAATAGACAGACTTCTACGTTAACGGGTATTGATGATGTATTAGCTAGAGCGTACACCTGTGAATTTACTGTAATGGTTCTGTAATAACCTATACCCGTCTCTTACATGTCATAGAATAGAACCATTCAGAACTCTGTCAGAAGACAATAGACAGACTTCTACGTTAACGGGTATTGATGATGTATTAGCTAGAGCGTACACCTGTGAATTTACTGTAATGGTTCTGTAATAACCTATACCCGTCTCTTACATGTCATAGAATAGAACCATTCAGAACTCTGTCAGAAGACAATAGACAGACTTCTACGTTAACGGGTATTGATGATGTATTAGCTAGAGCGTACACCTGTGAATTTACTGTAATGGTTCTGTAATAACCTATACCCGTCTCTTACATGTCATAGAATAGAACCATTCAGAACTCTGTCAGAAGACAATAGACAGACTTCTACGTTAACGGGTATTGATGATGTATTAGCTAGAGCGTACACCTGTGAATTTACTGTAATGGTTCTGTAATAACCTATACCCGTCTCTTACATGTCATAGAATAGAACCATTCAGAACTCTGTCAGAAGACAATAGACAGACTTCTACGTTAACGGGTATTGATGCTGTATTAGCTAGAGCGTACACCTGTGAATTTACTGTAATGGTTCTGTAATAACCTATACCCGTCTCTTACATGTCATAGAATAGAACCATTCAGAACTCTGTCAGAAGACAATAGACAGACTTCTACGTTAACGGGTATTGATGATGTATTAGCTAGAGCGTACACCTGTGAATTTACTGTAATGGTTCTGTAATAACCTATACCCGTCTCTTACATGTCATAGAATAGAACCATTCAGAACTCTGTCAGAAGACAATAGACAGACTTCTACGTTAACGGGTATTGATGATGTATTAGCTAGAGCGTACACCTGTGAATTTACTGTAATGGTTCTGTAATAACCTATACCCGTCTCTTACATGTCATAGAATAGAACCATTCAGAACTCTGTCAGAAGACAATAGACAGACTTCTACGTTAACGGGTATTGATGATGTATTAGCTAGAGCGTACACCTGTGAATTTACTGTAATGGTTCTGTAATAACCTATACCCGTCTCTTACATGTCATAGAATAGAACCATTCAGAACTCTGTCAGAAGACAATAGACAGACTTCTACGTTAACGGGTATTGATGATGTATTAGCTAGAGCGTACACCTGTGAATTTACTGTAATGGTTCTGTAATAACCTATACCCGTCTCTTACATGTCATAGAATAGAACCATTCAGAACTCTGTCAGAAGACAATAGACAGACTTCTACGTTAACGGGTATTGATGATGTATTAGCTAGAGCGTACACCTGTGAATTTACTGTAATGGTTCTGTAATAACCTATACCCGTCTCTTACATGTCATAGAATAGAACCATTCAGAACTCTGTCAGAAGACAATAGACAGACTTCTACGTTAACGGGTATTGATGATGTATTAGCTAGAGCGTACACCTGTGAATTTACTGTAATGGTTCTGTAATAACCTATACCCGTCTCTTACATGTCATAGAATAGAACCATTCAGAACTCTGTCAGAAGACAATAGACAGACTTCTACGTTAACGGGTATTGATGATGTATTAGCTAGAGCGTACACCTGTGAATTTACTGTAATGGTTCTGTAATAACCTATACCCGTCTCTTACATGTCATAGAATAGAACCATTCAGAACTCTGTCAGAAGACAATAGACAGACTTCTACGTTAACGGGTATTGATGATGTATTAGCTAGAGCGTACACCTGTGAATTTACTGTAATGGTTCTGTAATAACCTATACCCGTCTCTTACATGTCATAGAATAGAACCATTCAGAACTCTGTCAGAAGACAATAGACAGACTTCTACGTTAACGGGTATTGATGATGTATTAGCTAGAGCGTACACCTGTGAATTTACTGTAATGGTTCTGTAATAACCTATACCCGTCTCTTACATGTCATAGAATAGAACCATTCAGAACTCTGTCAGAAGACAATAGACAGACTTCTACGTTAACGGGTATTGATGATGTATTAGCTAGAGCGTACACCTGTGAATTTACTGTAATGGTTCTGTAATAACCTATACCCGTCTCTTACATGTCATAGAATAGAACCATTCAGAACTCTGTCAGAAGACAATAGACAGACTTCTACGTTAACGGGTATTGATGATGTATTAGCTAGAGCGTACACCTGTGAATTTACTGTAATGGTTCTGTAATAACCTATACCCGTCTCTTACATGTCATAGAATAGAACCATTCAGAACTCTGTCAGAAGACAATAGACAGACTTCTACGTTAACGGGTATTGATGATGTATTAGCTAGAGCGTACACCTGTGAATTTACTGTAATGGTTCTGTAATAACCTATACCCGTCTCTTACATGTCATAGAATAGAACCATTCAGAACTCTGTCAGAAGACAATAGACAGACTTCTACGTTAACGGGTATTGATGATGTATTAGCTAGAGCGTACACCTGTGAATTTACTGTAATGGTTCTGTAATAACCTATACCCGTCTCTTACATGTCATAGAATAGAACCATTCAGAACTCTGTCAGAAGACAATAGACAGACTTCTACGTTAACGGGTATTGATGATGTATTAGCTAGAGCGTACACCTGTGAATTTACTGTAATGGTTCTGTAATAACCTATACCCGTCTCTTACATGTCATAGAATAGAACCATTCAGAACTCTGTCAGAAGACAATAGACAGACTTCTACGTTAACGGGTATTGATGATGTATTAGCTAGAGCGTACACCTGTGAATTTACTGTAATGGTTCTGTAATAACCTATACCCGTCTCTTACATGTCATAGAATAGAACCATTCAGAACTCTGTCAGAAGACAATAGACAGACTTCTACGTTAACGGGTATTGATGATGTATTAGCTAGAGCGTACACCTGTGAATTTACTGTAATGGTTCTGTAATAACCTATACCCGTCTCTTACATGTCATAGAATAGAACCATTCAGAACTCTGTCAGAAGACAATAGACAGACTTCTACGTTAACGGGTATTGATGATGTATTAGCTAGAGCGTACACCTGTGAATTTACTGTAATGGTTCTGTAATAACCTATACCCGTCTCTTACATGTCATAGAATAGAACCATTCAGAACTCTGTCAGAAGACAATAGACAGACTTCTACGTTAACGGGTATTGATGCTGTATTAGCTAGAGCGTACACCTGTGAATTTACTGTAATGGTTCTGTAATAACCTATACCCGTCTCTTACATGTCATAGAATAGAACCATTCAGAACTCTGTCAGAAGACAATAGACAGACTTCTACGTTAACGGGTATTGATGATGTATTAGCTAGAGCGTACACCTGTGAATTTACTGTAATGGTTCTGTAATAACCTATACCCGTCTCTTACATGTCATAGAATAGAACCATTCAGAACTCTGTCAGAAGACAATAGACAGACTTCTACGTTAACGGGTATTGATGATGTATTAGCTAGAGCGTACACCTGTGAATTTACTGTAATGGTTCTGTAATAACCTATACCCGTCTCTTACATGTCATAGAATAGAACCATTCAGAACTCTGTCAGAAGACAATAGACAGACTTCTACGTTAACGGGTATTGATGCTGTATTAGCTAGAGCGTACACCTGTGAATTTACTGTAATGGTTCTGTAATAACCTATACCCGTCTCTTACATGTCATAGAATAGAACCATTCAGAACTCTGTCAGAAGACAATAGACAGACTTCTACGTTAACGGGTATTGATGATGTATTAGCTAGAGCGTACACCTGTGAATTTACTGTAATGGTTCTGTAATAACCTATACCCGTCTCTTACATGTCATAGAATAGAACCATTCAGAACTCTGTCAGAAGACAATAGACAGACTTCTACGTTAACGGGTATTGATGCTGTATTAGCTAGAGCGTACACCTGTGAATTTACTGTAATGGTTCTGTAATAACCTATACCCGTCTCTTACATGTCATAGAATAGAACCATTCAGAACTCTGTCAGAAGACAATAGACAGACTTCTACGTTAACGGGTATTGATGATGTATTAGCTAGAGCGTACACCTGTGAATTTACTGTAATGGTTCTGTAATAACCTATACCCGTCTCTTACATGTCATAGAATAGAACCATTCAGAACTCTGTCAGAAGACAATAGACAGACTTCTACGTTAACGGGTATTGATGATGTATTAGCTAGAGCGTACACCTGTGAATTTACTGTAATGGTTCTGTAATAACCTATACCCGTCTCTTACATGTCATAGAATAGAACCATTCAGAACTCTGTCAGAAGACAATAGACAGACTTCTACGTTAACGGGTATTGATGATGTATTAGCTAGAGCGTACACCTGTGAATTTACTGTAATGGTTCTGTAATAACCTATACCCGTCTCTTACATGTCATAGAATAGAACCATTCAGAACTCTGTCAGAAGACAATAGACAGACTTCTACGTTAACGGGTATTGATGATGTATTAGCTAGAGCGTACACCTGTGAATTTACTGTAATGGTTCTGTAATAACCTATACCCGTCTCTTACATGTCATAGAATAGAACCATTCAGAACTCTGTCAGAAGACAATAGACAGACTTCTACGTTAACGGGTATTGATGCTGTATTAGCTAGAGCGTACACCTGTGAATTTACTGTAATGGTTCTGTAATAACCTATACCCGTCTCTTACATGTCATAGAATAGAACCATTCAGAACTCTGTCAGAAGACAATAGACAGACTTCTACGTTAACGGGTATTGATGATGTATTAGCTAGAGCGTACACCTGTGAATTTACTGTAATGGTTCTGTAATAACCTATACCCGTCTCTTACATGTCATAGAATAGAACCATTCAGAACTCTGTCAGAAGACAATAGACAGACTTCTACGTTAACGGGTATTGATGATGTATTAGCTAGAGCGTACACCTGTGAATTTACTGTAATGGTTCTGTAATAACCTATACCCGTCTCTTACATGTCATAGAATAGAACCATTCAGAACTCTGTCAGAAGACAATAGACAGACTTCTACGTTAACGGGTATTGATGATGTATTAGCTAGAGCGTACACCTGTGAATTTACTGTAATGGTTCTGTAATAACCTATACCCGTCTCTACATGTCATAGAATAGAACCATTCAGAACTCTGTCAGAAGACAATAGACAGACTTCTACGTTAACGGGTATTGATGATGTATTAGCTAGAGCGTACACCTGTGAATTTACTGTAATGGTTCTGTAATAACCTATACCCGTCTCTTACATGTCATAGAATAGAACCATTCAGAACTCTGTCAGAAGACAATAGACAGACTTCTACGTTAACGGGTATTGATGATGTATTAGCTAGAGCGTACACCTGTGAATTTACTGTAATGGTTCTGTAATAACCTATACCCGTCTCTTACATGTCATAGAATAGAACCATTCAGAACTCTGTCAGAAGACAATAGACAGACTTCTACGTTAACGGGTATTGATGATGTATTAGCTAGAGCGTACACCTGTGAATTTACTGTAATGGTTCTGTAATAACCTATACCCGTCTCTTACATGTCATAGAATAGAACCATTCAGAACTCTGTCAGAAGACAATAGACAGACTTCTACGTTAACGGGTATTGATGATGTATTAGCTAGAGCGTACACCTGTGAATTTACTGTAATGGTTCTGTAATAACCTATACCCGTCTCTCTTACATGTCATAGAATAGAACCATTCAGAACTCTGTCAGAAGACAATAGACAGACTTCTACGTTAACGGGTATTGATGATGTATTAGCTAGAGCGTACACCTGTGAATTTACTGTAATGGTTCTGTAATAACCTATACCCGTCTCTTACATGTCATAGAATAGAACCATTCAGAACTCTGTCAGAAGACAATAGACAGACTTCTACGTTAACGGGTATTGATGATGTATTAGCTAGAGCGTACACCTGTGAATTTACTGTAATGGTTCTGTAATAACCTATACCCGTCTCTTACATGTCATAGAATAGAACCATTCAGAACTCTGTCAGAAGACAATAGACAGACTTCTACGTTAACGGGTATTGATGATGTATTAGCTAGAGCGTACACCTGTGAATTTACTGTAATGGTTCTGTAATAACCTATACCCGTCTCTTACATGTCATAGAATAGAACCATTCAGAACTCTGTCAGAAGACAATAGACAGACTTCTACGTTAACGGGTATTGATGATGTATTAGCTAGAGCGTACACCTGTGAATTTACTGTAATGGTTCTGTAATAACCTATACCCGTCTCTTACATGTCATAGAATAGAACCATTCAGAACTCTGTCAGAAGACAATAGACAGACTTCTACGTTAACGGGTATTGATGATGTATTAGCTAGAGCGTACACCTGTGAATTTACTGTAATGGTTCTGTAATAACCTATACCCGTCTCTTACATGTCATAGAATAGAACCATTCAGAACTCTGTCAGAAGACAATAGACAGACTTCTACGTTAACGGGTATTGATGATGTATTAGCTAGAGCGTACACCTGTGAATTTACTGTAATGGTTCTGTAATAACCTATACCCGTCTCTTACATGTCATAGAATAGAACCATTCAGAACTCTGTCAGAAGACAATAGACAGACTTCTACGTTAACGGGTATTGATGATGTATTAGCTAGAGCGTACACCTGTGAATTTACTGTAATGGTTCTGTAATAACCTATACCCGTCTCTTACATGTCATAGAATAGAACCATTCAGAACTCTGTCAGAAGACAATAGACAGACTTCTACGTTAACGGGTATTGATGATGTATTAGCTAGAGCGTACACCTGTGAATTTACTGTAATGGTTCTGTAATAACCTATACCCGTCTCTTACATGTCATAGAATAGAACCATTCAGAACTCTGTCAGAAGACAATAGACAGACTTCTACGTTAACGGGTATTGATGATGTATTAGCTAGAGCGTACACCTGTGAATTTACTGTAATGGTTCTGTAATAACCTATACCCGTCTCTTACATGTCATAGAATAGAACCATTCAGAACTCTGTCAGAAGACAATAGACAGACTTCTACGTTTAACGGGTTAATTGATGTAAGCATAGAGCGTACACCTGTAAATTACTGTAAGAGTTCTGAGGGTAGCATAATAACCATATCACCGTATTACTGACGCTTACTTTGATAGATAACTAACTGTTTGTTGTTGTGTGGATATAGAAATAATTTCAATCAATATATAACGTGTGTGAATGTGAGGGAAGGAACAATTTCCCTATAAACTATATAACTGACGTATACTATAAATTGAGGTTTGTTGTAGTGTGGGTTCGTAAATAATAATGTCCTTGTAAAAAAACGTTTATGTAAACAGAGATCTACCGATCTTCACTGTAACGTGGACGCTTGTTATGTACAGTGAGATTTATGTTGTGTTGATTAGAAGTAATTTAAATATCAGATGTGAAGCAGTGGAAGGAAATGTAAAAGGTTAGCTTAATCTACTTTATCAACTGTATAACTGACTGCTTGCAACAGTGTGAAATCGAATAGTAGACAGTGTGTTGGATAAGGTTAATCAAAGTTATGGACCGTGTAAGAAATGCATTGCTGTAATCTAAATGTTGTGGTGGATTTTGAAATCATTTTTATCCATGGCAAACAGGTATCTAAGTTTGAAGATTTTGTTAATCTATCTCTGACCCATTTATAACTGTCGCCTGCTGAATACGGATGTCTGTGTTTAACAAGAAGTAAAAACAAATTGGTATATTTAATTTAAATATATTTTATGATTTAAAATAAAGCCAAGAAATCTATGATATCGGAGATATTTGGTATTAAGTACAAACACTCATTTCAGAAAAAGATAGCAAATTTTGTCACATTAATCGAGTGACCTGAAAGAATACGTTCCACCACAGCAATCAACAGCAATACCAACACTACAGTAAAACAGGGCGTTAATAAATTTGATGTCAGTAACACGAGTTTTTATCGAGACAAAGAACATTGTGGACCTCAAATAAAACCTGTTACATCTACACAGCGGAACGAAGTGCTCTTGACTACTGCACTCTTACTCCATAAACTCCTACAGTAAAAACAGGGCTTAATAAATATGATGTCAGTAAACCAAGTTTTTTATCGAGACAAAGAACATTGTGGACCTCAAATAAAACCTGTTACATCTACACAGCGGAACGAAGTGCTCTTGACTACTGCACTCTTACTCCATAAACTCCTACAGTAAAAACAGGGCTTAATAAATATGATGTCAGTAAACCAAGTTTTTTATCGAGACAAAGAACATTGTGGATCTCAAATAAAACCTGTTACATCTACACAGCGGAACGAAGTGCTCTTGACTACTGCACTCTTACTCCATAAAACTCCTACAGTAAAAACAGGGCTTAATAAATATGATGTCAGTAAACCAAGTTTTTTATCGAGACAAAGAACATTATGGATCTCAAATAAAACCTGTTACATCTACACAGCAGAACGAAGTGCTCTTGACTACTGCACTCTTACTCCATAAACTCCTACAGTAAAAACAGGGCTTAATAAATATGATGTCAGTAAAACAAGTTTTTTATCGAGACAAAGAACATTATGGATCTCAAATAAAACCTGTTACATCTACACAGCAGAACGAAGTGCTCTTGACTACTGCACTCTTACTCCATAAACTCCTACAGTAAAAACAAGGCTTAATAAATATGATGTCAGTAAACCAAGTTTTTGATCCAGACAAAGAACATTGTGGACCTCAAATAAAACCTGTTACATCTACACAGCGGAACGAAGTGCTCTTGACTACTGCACTCTTACTCCATAAACTCCTACAGTAAAAACAGGGCTTAATAAATATGATGTCAGTAAACCAAGTTTTTTATCGAGACAAAGAACATTATGGATCTCAAATAAAACCTGTTACATCTACACAGCAGAACGAAGTGCTCTTGACTACTGCACTCTTACTCCATAAACTCCTACAGTAAAAAACAGGGCTTAATAAATATGATGTCAGTAAACCAAGTTTTTGATCCAGACAAAGAACATTGTGGACCTCAAATAAAACCTGTTACATCTACACAGCGGAACGAAGTGCTCTTGACTACTGCACTCTTACTCCATAAACTCCTACAGTAAAAAACAGGGCTTAATAAATATGATGTCAGTAAACCAAGTTTTTTATCGAGACAAAGAACATTGTGGACCTCAAATAAAACCTGTTACATCTACACAGCGGAACGAAGTGCTCTTGACTACTGCACTCTTACTCCATAAACTCCTACAGTAAAAACAGGGCTTAATAAATATGATGTCAGTAAAACGAAGTTTTTGATCCAGACACAGAACATTGTGGACCTCAAATAAAACCTGTTACATCTACACAGCGGAACGAAGTGCTCTTGACTACTGCACTCTTACTCCATAAACTCCTACAGTAAAAACAGGGCTTAATAAATATGATGTCAGTAAACCAAGTTTTTTATCGAGACAAAGAACATTGTGGACCTCAAATAAAAACCTGTTACATCTACACAGCGGAACGAAGTGCTCTTGACTACTGCACTCTTACTCCATAAACTCCTACAGTTAAAACAGGGCTTAATAAATATGATGTCAGTAAACCAAGTTTTTTATCGAGACAAAGAACATTATGGATCTCAAATAAAACCTGTTACATCTACACAGCAGAACGAAGTGCTCTTGACTACTGCACTCTTACTCCATAAACTCCTACAGTAAAAACAGGGCTTAATAAATATGATGTCAGTAAACCAAGTTTTTTATCGAGACAAAGAACATTATGGATCTCAAATAAAACCTGTTACATCTACACAGCAGAACGAAGTGCTCTTGACTACTGCACTCTTACTCCATAAACTCCTACAGTAAAAACAGGGCTTAATAAATATGATATCAGTAAACCAAGTTTTTTATCGAGACAAAGAACATTATGGATCTCAAATAAAACCTGTTACATCTACACAGCAGAACGAAGTGGTCTTGACTACTGCACTCTTACTCTATAAACCCCTACAGTAAAAAAAGGGCTTAATAAACATGATGTCAGTAAAACGAATTTTTGATCCAGACAAAGAACATAGTGGACCATAAATAACGCTTGTTACAGCTACACAGCGGAACGAAGTGCTCTTGACTACTGCACTCTCACTCCATAAACTCCTACAGTAAAAAAAGGGCTTAATAAATGTGATGTCAGTAAAACGAATTTTTGATCCAGACAAAGAACATTGTGGACCTCAAATAAAACCTATTACATCTACACAGCAGAACGAAGTGGTCTTGACTACTGCACTCTTACTCTATAAACTCCTACAGTAAAAACAGGGCTTAATAAATATGATGTCAGTAAACCAAGTTTTTTATCGAGACAAAGAACATTATGGATCTCAAATAAAACCTGTTACATCTACACAGCAGAACGAAGTGCTCTTGACTACTGCACTCTTACTCCATAAACTCCTACAGTAAAAAACAGGGCTTAATAAATATGATGTCAGTAAACCAAGTTTTTTATCGAGACAAAGAACATTGTGGACCTCAAATAAAACCTGTTACATCTACACAGCGGAACGAAGTGCTCTTGACTACTGCACTCTTACTCCATAAACTCCTACAGTAAAAACAGGGCTTAATAAATATGATGTCAGTAAACCAAGTTTTTTATCGAGACAAAGAACATTGTGGACCTCAAATAAAACCTGTTACATCTACACAGCGGAACGAAGTGCTCTTGACTACTGCACTCTTACTCCATAAACTCCTACAGTAAAAACAGGGCTTAATAAATATGATGTCAGTAAACCAAGTTTTTTATCGAGACAAAGAACATTATGGATCTCAAATAAAACCTGTTACATCTACACAGCAGAACGAAGTGCTCTTGACTAC
The DNA here is from genome assembly GCF_021130785.1 of Homalodisca vitripennis. NCBI lineage: Eukaryota > Metazoa > Arthropoda > Insecta > Hemiptera > Cicadellidae > Homalodisca > Homalodisca vitripennis. The sequence goes on along the minus strand of NW_025781163.1, from coordinate 25,284 downwards.
TGCACTCTTACTCCATAAACTCCTACAGTAAAAACAGGGCTTAATAAATATGATGTCAGTAAACCAAGTTTTTTATCGAGACAAAGAACATTATGGATCTCAAATAAAACCTGTTACATCTACACAGCAGAACGAAGTGCTCTTGACTACTGCACTCTTACTCCATAAACTCCTACAGTAAAAACAGGGCTTAATAAATATGATGTCAGTAAACCAAGTTTTTTATCGAGACAAAGAACATTATGGATCTCAAATAAAACCTGTTACATCTACACAGCAGAACGAAGTGGTCTTGACTACTGCACTCTTACTCTATAAACTCCTACAGTAAAAAAGGGCTTAATAAATATGATGTCAGTAAAACGAATTTTTGATCCAGACAAAGAACATAGTGGACCTCAAATAACGCTTGTTACAGCTACACAGCGGAACGAAGTGCTCTTGACTACTGCACTCTTACTCCATAAACTCCTACAGTAAAAAAAGGGCTTAATAAATATGATGTCAGTAAAACGAATTTTTGATCCAGACAAAGAACATTGTGGACCTCAAATAAAACCTATTACATCTACACAGCAGAACGAAGTGGTCTTGACTACTGCACTCTTACTCTATAAACTCCTACAGTAAAAAAGGGCTTAATAAATATGATGTCAGTAAACCAAGTTTTTTATCGAGACAAAGAACATTATGGATCTCAAATAAAACCTGTTACATCTACACAGCAGAACGAAGTGCTCTTGACTACTGCACTCTTACTCCATAAACTCCTACAGTAAAAACAGGGCTTAATAAATATGATGTCAGTAAACCAAGTTTTTTATCGAGACAAAGAACATTGTGGACCTCAAATAAAACCTGTTTACATCTACACAGCGGAACGAAGTGCTCTTGACTACTGCACTCTTACTCCATAAACTCCTACAGTAAAAACAGGGCTTAATAAATATGATGTCAGTAAACCAAGTTTTTTATCGAGACAAAGAACATTGTGGACCTCAAATAAAACCTGTTACATCTACACAGCGGAACGAAGTGCTCTTGACTACTGCACTCTTACTCCATAAACTCCTACAGTAAAAACAGGGCTTAATAAATATGATGTCAGTAAACCAAGTTTTTTATCGAGACAAAGAACATTGTGGACCTCAAATAAAACCTGTTACATCTACACAGCGGAACGAAGTGCTCTTGACTACTGCACTCTTACTCCATAAACTCCTACAGTAAAAACAGGGCTTAATAAATATGATGTCAGTAAACCAAGTTTTTTATCGAGACAAAGAACATTATGGATCTCAAATAAAACCTGTTACATCTACACAGCAGAACGAAGTGCTCTTGACTACTGCACTCTTACTCCATAAACTCCTACAGTAAAAACAGGGCTTAATAAATGTGATGTCAGTAAAACGAATTTTTGATCCAGACAAAGAACATTGTGGACCTCAAATAAAACCTATTACATCTACACAGCAGAACGAAGTGGTCTTGACTACTGCACTCTTACTCTATAAACTCCTACAGTAAAAACAGGGCTTAATAAATATGATGTCAGTAAAACGAATTTTTGATCCAGACAAAGAACATAGTGGACCTCAAATAACGCTTGTTACAGCTACACAGCGGAACGAAGTGCTCTTGACTACTGCACTCTTACTCCATAAACTCCTACAGTAAAAACAGGGCTTAATAAATATGATGTCAGTAAACCAAGTTTTTTATCGAGACAAAGAACATTGTGGATCTCAAATAAAACCTGTTACATCTACACAGCAGAACGAAGTGCTCTTGACTACTGCACTCTTACTCCATAAACTCCTACAGTAAAAACAGGGCTTAATAAATATGATGTCAGTAAACCAAGTTTTTTATCGAGACAAAGAACATTGTGGACCTCAAATAAAACCTGTTACATCTACCACAGCGGAACGAAGTGCTCTTGACTACTGCACTCTTACTCCATAAACTCCTACAGTAAAAAACAGGGCTTAATAAATATGATGTCAGTAAACCAAGTTTTTGATCCAGACAAAGAACATTGTGGACCTCAAATAAAACCTGTTACATCTACACAGCGGAACGAAGTGCTCTTGACTACTGCACTCTTACTCCATAAACTCCTACAGTAAAAACAGGGCTTAATAAATATGATGTCAGTAAACCAAGTTTTTTATCGAGACAAAGAACATTATGGATCTCAAATAAAACCTGTTACATCTACACAGCAGAACGAAGTGCTCTTGACTACTGCACTCTTACTCCATAAACTCCTACAGTAAAAACAGGGCTTAATAAATATGATGTCAGTAAACCAAGTTTTTTTATCGAGACAAAGAACATTATGGATCTCAAATAAAACCTGTTACATCTACACAGCGGAACGAAGTGCTCTTGACTACTGCACTCTTACTCCATAAACTCCTACAGTAAAAACAGGGCTTAATAAATATGATGTCAGTAAACCAAGTTTTTTATCGAGACAAAGAACATTGTGGACCTCAAATAAAACCTGTTACATCTACACAGCAGAACGAAGTGCTCTTGACTACTGCACTCTTACTCCATAAACTCCTACAGTAAAAAAAGGGCTTAATAAATATGATGTCAGTAAAACGAATTTTTGATCCAGACAAAGAACATTGTGGACCTCAAATAAAACCTGTTACATCTACACAGCGGAACGAAGTGCTCCTTGACTACTGCACTCTTACTCCATAAACTCCTACAGTAAAAACAGGGCTTAATAAATATGATGTCAGTAAACCAAGTTTTTGATCCAGACAAAGAACATTGTGGACCTCAAATAAAACCTGTTACATCTACACAGCGGAACGAAGTGCTCTTGACTACTGCACTCTTACTCCATAAACTCCTACAGTAAAAACAGGGCTTAATAAATATGATGTCAGTAAACCAAGTTTTTGATCCAGACAAAGAACATTATGGATCTCAAATAAAACCTGTTACATCTACACAGCAGAACGAAGTGCTCTTGACTACTGCACTCTTACTCCATAAACTCCTACAGTAAAAACAGGGCTTAATAAATATGATGTCAGTAAACCAAGTTTTTTATCGAGACAAAGAACATTATGGATCTCAAATAAAACCTGTTACATCTACACAGCAGAACGAAGTGCTCTTGACTACTGCACTCTTACTCCATAAACTCTTACAGTAAAAAAAGGGCTTAATAAATGTGATGTCAGTAAAACGAATTTTTGATCCAGACAAAGAACATTGTGGACCTCAAATAAAACCTGTTACATCTACACAGCAGAACGAAGTGGTCTTGACTACTGCACTCTTACTCCATAAACTCCTACAGTAAAAACAGGGCTTAATAAATATGATGTCAGTAAAACGAATTTTTGATCCAGACAAAGAACATTGTGGACCTCAAATAAAACCTGTTACATCTACACAGCAGAACGAAGTGCTCTTGACTACTGCACTCTTACTCCATAAACTCCTACAGTAAAAACAGGGCTTAATAAATATGATGTCAGTAAAACGAATTTTTGATCCAGACAAAGTAAATTGTGGACCTCAAATAAAACCTGTTACAGCTACACAGCGGAACGAAGTGCTCTTGACTACTGCACTCTTACTCCATAAAATGTTTAAGTTAAAAAATGGTGGTCAACTGTTAAATATTACGGTTTTTTATTGCCACTTCATCCATGTTTAAGTTAAAATGGTGGTAAGCTATAAAATAATACAGTTTTTTAGTGCCACTTTGACAAAATATTTAGGTCAAAAAGGTGGTCAGGTGTAAAATAATACGGTCTTTTATTGCCATTTTACCCTTGTTTAAGTTAAAATGGTGGTTAGCTTTAAAATAATACAGTTTTTATAGCCACTTTGACAGACTGTTAAAGTAAATAAGGTGATCAGCTGTAAAATAATACTGTTTTTTATTGTCACTTTGGCAAACTGTTCAAGTCAAATAGGTGGTTAGCTTTTAATAGTACTCTTTTTATTGCCACTTTACCCATTTTTATTTTAAAATTGTGGTCAGCTGTTTAAGTTAAAATGGTGGTTAGCTTTAAAATAATACGGTTTTTATTGCCACTTTGGCAGACTGCTTAAGTAAAAAAAGGTGAAGCTGTAAAATAATACTGTTTTTATTGCCAATTTTGCAAACTTTTTGGGTCAAAAAGGTGGTTAGCAAAACACTGTTTTTTATTTCCACTTTACCCATGTTTGAGTCAAATTGGTGGTTAGCTCTAAAATAATACGGTTTTTATTGACACTTTGACAGATTGTTAAAGTAAAAGAGGCGATCAGCTGTAAAATAATACTGTTTTTTATTGTCACTTTGGCAGACTGTTTAAATTAAAATGGTGGTATGCTGTACAATAATATTATTTTTATTGCCACTTTGGCAGACTGTTTAAGTTAAAGTGGTGGTCAGTTGTAAAACAATACTGTTTTTTATTGCCACTTTACTCATGTTTAAGTTAAAAATGGTGGTTAGCTCTAAAATAATACGGTTTTTTATTGACACTTTGACAGACTGTTTAAGTAAAAAAGGTGAAGCTGTAACATAATACTGTTCTTTATTGCCATTTTAGCAGACTGCTTGGGTGAAAAAGGTGGTTAGCAAAATACTGTTTTTTATTTCCACTTTACCCATGTTTAAGTCAAACAGGTGGTTAGCTCTAAAAATAATACTGTCTTTATTGAAACTTTGGCAGTAATTTGAGAAAGCACTGCTTTTACTTCGTTTCTCAGACTCCAAGTTGACAGGAATATAAAGTCAGAAAATGATGACATACATAGTTGTGTAACAGTGTTTAATTAAATCGTAATCAAATGCCTTGTCAGGTATAAATGCAACAACACATTGACTGTACTTGAGTAATAGTCAAGTGTTTGTATTGTTGACAGATGCACTGTCAGCTTCTCCAGGTCAGTACTGTGATCTGTCTCACTTTGAACTGTTGGTGACTTATGCTGTGTTAAAACAAATACGTCACCATTAGTGACGTGGAACTTTCCATGATATCACTAGTATATATTAAAGTGTTTAATAGTTGTTACATTAATAAATGCTTGAGATGAATTTGAGGTTTATTAATTACTAACATTCAATCTAGGTCAGCTCTTGAGTCAAAGGTTGAATATATTGAACTTTATAAAAATTGATGCCTTGATTGAAGTTAACAGTTATACACAAGTTAGATAATGTATGATGGGTAACTATACACATTTTCGTTTAGGAGCCATTTCAACGAGAATGTAGTCGGTAACGATCTTACGCTTTTTTTCCGTCCAGCACGTGAATTATATCTTAGCTACAGAAACCAGACACATTGAGATTACAAGAAACTATTATACTCATACACATAATTACAGGCATTGAAACAGTACTGTATAGAACGTGAGCTATATCTCAAAACTAGCAACAGGAACCAAACACTTTCAGAACAGAAGAAACGATTATACTCGTACACATAATTACAGGAGTTGTACTGTACAGAACGTGAGTTATATCTCAACAGTAGCTCCGGAACTAGACACTTTGAGATTACAAGAAACGATTATAATAATACACATAATTACAGGCATTAAACAGTACTGTATAGAACGTGAGTTATATCTCAACAGTAGCTCCGGAACTAGACACTTTAAGATTAGAAGAAACAGTTATACTCGTACACATAATTACAGGCGTTCTACTGTACAGAACGTGAGTTACATCTTAACAGTAGCTCCGGAAACTAGAAACTTTGAGATTACAAGAAACTATTATACTCATACACATAATTACAGGCATTAAACAGTACTGTATAGAACGTGAGCTATATCTCAAAACTAGCGACAGGAACCAAACACTTTCAGAACAGAAGAAACGATTATACTCGTACACATAATTACAGGAGTTGTACTGTACAGAACGTGAGTTATATCTCAACAGTAGCTCCGGAACTAGACCACTTTGAGATTACAAGAAACGATTATAATAATACACATAATTACAGGCATTAAACAGTACTGTATAGAACGTGAGTTATATCTCAGCAGTAGCTCCGGAACCAGACACTTTCAGAATAAAAGAAACGCTTATACTTATACACATAATTACATGCGCCAATTACAATTATAAAAATTGATTTAGTCAATTTTAGAAATAAATGAACATATTTCTGGACATCCAATACGACTAAACAGGAACACTTGTATTATAGTTAAAGGTTCAACATATATTTAATTGCGATTGAAGTAGTTAGTGGTAGTTATTCCGTAGGACTTGCAATTAGTGAGCCTGGTTACACTAAACTTTTATGAGTCCACAAAGTTGCAGCAATAAGTGCAGTTGGAGGCGTATACACACTACAGTAGTAAAACTGCATCTCTCCAAACTCCACGTTTTAAACCATTCGAAAATTATTTAAATATTCAGTTTATGGATAATAACTATCTAGCTTCTATGTCATGAAATCATTTAAAATTTATTCATTTATACATTATTAAATATTTATTAGAGAAAATTTTACAGGTTTTACACACACACACACACACAGACGCGCGCGCGCGCACACACACGCACAAACGCGCTAGATAATTTTTAGGCCAAAATATTAAAATATTCAACAGTCTATAAACATACGAATAAAAGTTCACTCTTTTGTCAATATGTACATGTTTTATTATCACACATCAACGAGAACATGTGTCATTAGGAACCAATCGTAATGTGAGATTTAGTTTCAGTGATCTGACGTTTATAACAAGGCATTTCTACATACTGACAAGCTGAGTACGTTACAACTCGTGTCGCGTCACACGCTTCACTGGAGTAGCACGCAAACATTTCAAGTCTAGCTCATTGTAATCTCTAAATGTCCTGCGGATAAAATAGACAGACTGGCAACAATACAGTAAATAAATATTTACATCTCCGTAGCAAAGAAAAGAAAAATTGTGTCAGCCTACTGAGTACTAGGCTTTCAACGAAAGCTTAGTAAAATTACACGGTATGAAATTCAAGGCAAACATAAATAATATTATTCAAACCGCACAAGTGAATTAGGTTTCCTTAACACTCAGCCAAATACATTAAAATTGTATCTAGTGTTTTTATAAATTCTATAGTTAATATAGAGCAAATAATGATCTTTTTTTAAAAAAATTAGCTATTAATTTGTTAGGTTTCCAAATGGTTATATACATACATATATCACTTGAAAAAATTCTAATATGTCTTGTATTGAAATGCATAGAGGTTAAATATTAAGTACTCGCTACTGGTTAAACCACAAAAAAGTATAAAACGCCATTGAGGCGTTAAAGTGTTTGACTGTATCATGGCTTTATTTTCGATAACATGTGAACTAGATGGGTATAAAATCCAGAATAAATAGTTTATATGTTTATTTTGCGAGGTATAGTTTTGGATTTCAATCGCATTTTTAATTATTTGATCACATATACACATACATACAGTATACACATATAATGTACATTGTCACAGGTAGGACATGAATAATGAATGTAACACACGTAAAAATCATCTGTCGTTAATTTGATACCACTCTCGAACATGGAAGATGATAAATAATGTAATGATACGTGGTCACGACAAGCATAGCTCAGAGCTACAAGAGTAGGTTTTGCTTATTGGATTGTTTGAATAAAATCTCGTTTTGACGTGTTCAAACTTCCCAATCGTCTTATCACAGTTGGTTAACACTGTCGTGGAATGTTGCAAATAATTGAATGTTAACGATTCGTTATAGCAATCCAATACCGGGTGCTATAGCAATCCATGCTGAGTTCAACGGCAATTCCGTACCGAGTTCTATAGAAATCCAATACCGAGTTCTATAGCAATCCTATACCGAGTTCTATATAAATCATATACCAAGTTCTATAGTAATCCTATACCGAGTTCTATATAAAATCCTATACCAAGTTCTATAGCAATCCTCCTATACCGAGTATAATAGCAGTTCCCTACCGAGTTTCTATATAAATCATATACCGAGTTCTATAGAAATCCAATACCGAGTTCAATGGCAATTCCGTACCGAGTTCTATATAAATCCTATACCGAGTTCTGAAGCAATTCTATACCGAGATAAATAGCACTTCTCTTCTGTTCTATATAAATCCTATTCCGAGTTCTATAGCAATCCTATACCGAGTTCTGAAGCATTTCCGTACCTAGTTCTATAGCAGTTTGTGATTGTTCCTTATTTTGATAAATAGCATTTAGTCACAAATGTGACGGTAATATTTAAATTTCTAAATATTTTAAGAACTATAATTAAGTACTTGTTTAAAAAGCTCATATAAAATGTTCCATAATTGACTCTCAGAAAGTTGGACTGTTACAATTTTCATAGTTTTTGGCACAAATAATACATAATTTGAAATATGGTAATTTATAATAGAAATGTACTGCTCGTATATTGAAAAATTTCACTCTTCAATTTGAATGAAATAATATAAATCATATAAATTGATCAGGTAGAAAAAATATTAAATATAAGCCAATGTTGATGTACATCAACTAACCTTTTTATAAATATCAAAGAGGTGATATTTTTATGTAGTTATAAAAGTACACGGTTTGTTAAGTATAAAGGCGCAGGCTAGAAATGTGTTATAAGACCCTTAGTCTAAACTTGTATTTAATGGCCTCTTGTAACGGCCACTCGAGCTGTGACAATAAAAAATACTTTACCGTGCATTTGCACCGACTCTGTGCCGCTCTTATATTCGGTCACAAGCACTGCACTAACATTTCACTAAGCTTGCTCGTAAATAGCATTGGAACGACTGTTTTGAGAGAGTGACAATCGAAGCAAGAGACAGCAAGGTGTTGGGGCGGGGGGTATGACAAAGCCAAAATTAGCTCTATGTACGCCACCAGCAAACGCAGATTGTTTCCAGAAACTTAATTAAAATAAGGCGTAATCCCCACTGACGTATATAACACAGCCTGGGCTAGTGTGACTGCCGGGTGGTTTCTAACATTAAAGAATTTGTGTATATTACTTCTTGCATATAAAAAGACATAATTATAATAGAGTGTGACCATTGATGTAATATAGCGCAGTATCTGCTGGGTAGTTTGTGGGTGGTTTACGTACAACATTATCAATTACGTAGAGGCGTGTTCCTGCGGTATTTTAGAGAAATATCATGGGTCTAAATATACATAATAATAGAAAATATGTATATCTTAAATGGTTTTTAATATGCAGGATGGTGTTTATGTGGTTCAACTGGTTAAATATACAGTGTTGGAAATGTGTTTCGCTACTCCTGTCCTTTATGGTTTTAAAAGTAGAAGGATATACAATACAAACAGTTTGTTTATTATCTATTTATAATTTGAAACTATAAAGATTTTGTGGTTTAAATTCATAAATATACAGTGTTGGAAATGTGTTTGGCTACTCCTTTCCTGTATGGTTTTAAAAAGAGGAGGATATACAGTATAACCTTTCTGTTTATTATCTATTTATAATGTGAAACTATAAAGTGTTTTCCAAAATATACTGAATCTGTTTTGATGGATATATTTAAATAAAAGAAGGCGATTCCTGGTGGTTCTTCTTTTACAAGCATGCGAAGCTATATAAGACCTGAAAGTGGTATTCATAAACACTTATAAAAAAATTACAAAAGAGACTAAAAAGATGGAATATTCGAATAAAACTTGAAACAATAACGTTTTAGGAACAATAAAAGTTACAGTGAATGATTGGCTTTTAGGTGACGTTACTGTTGGTAGTAATATAACAACCTAATCTTGTGAAGTAAAAATAAGACTGTAGTTAGAAAGACAAAACGAGAAAACAAATATATATTACTTATGAGAGTTCCTACCATTCGGTTAAAAAGGAACATAACAGGTGAGGTTGTAACCACAACCTTGGGTGTCATTGATAACAACTAAATTGTTAGGTATAACCTAACTAAAGAACGTTAAGAAGTCCAAAAATTCACGTTCAAGTTCAGTTACACAGTACCTGGTAGTATCTGCAATCTACAATGTAGTTGTTAAATAGTTAGTTTTCCTTTAACTACTTAACATTAAGAGTTTCTTATTTTTCACAAAATAAAGAACATAATAGCTGGTACTAACCGCAATGTTGGACTTTATTGAGAAATGGCTTAATTTTTAGGTCTGTCTCAACTACTACCCATCATCACTGTGTAATTAAGAGTTAAAAGAGTCGATAAGTATTTTATAGTTTTGTTCTACTGATTTTAATCAGCAACACTTCGTTTTCATATCTGCAATCTGATCTCTTTTTCAGGTAAATAACTAACCTAACTCATAATTAGAAATTAGGTTAAACTAAACAAATCATACCAAAGCGTTGTGATTCGCGTAAGTCAGGAAATACAACCATCATGTTGTGTGTCAACTTCACTAATAATAAAACATGCACTTAATAAAAAAGTAAATTACAACCCAAGCAATTAAAACTGAAACGACATATTACAGGTCACAATAGGTCTGTATTCACCGATCAACCACCTACGACTGATGTTTATTTGCTTGGTTTGCTAATTAACTGAAGAAGAGATCATATTGGCAGGTCTCGAAACTTAAGGTTACTGATTTGTTTTGTATCACTGAACGATGGCAAATGTCCGAAACAGTCTTCACAATCCTTCCATCGTCAAAAAACGAACTTCAAATACAGGATTTCAACCAGTTTGGTAAGATCCACTTCCTTTTGAAAATGAAGCGGTTAGGATATCAATGTTACCTGGCCGCAAGTCTTATTTTTTCGGTTATTTTTGGCTCTTTATCCATTTTTTTTTTCTGAAAGACGTCCTCTTAGCCATAATCGTCAGACCTGTTATTGACCACAGACACTGCAAGATTCGAAAGGTTGGAATAAAAGTTAGTTTAGCGAGTCCTAAGATAAGGCGTGGCTCTTATAAGACATCTGATTGTCGGTTAACGTCGACTCTAAAAACCGAAACAGAAATTTACCAAAGCAGCATTCGATTGTTGCCTTTTTAAAACTCAAAAGTATTTATATCAAATATGTGTACGCTTTAAAAAGTTACCACCCCACAAATTAATGTAAAAACAATGAAACCAGGTGTCGGTACTGTCATCTCGCTACTGGCCGCTGGAGTTTGATCCCTGATTAAAATTAAAAATTGGAATTAAACCAAAACAACTATATTTTTCCAGACCTTTTTCAGAGACAATTAACTGTAAGAAATTCCAATTAATAAGTAGATTTATTTCTAGGTTTGTACAATTTGAGAGCCAGGTCTACTTTTCTTATTTGTAAGGTCGAACCGATAAACGTTATCATCCAAATTTTAACTGAAATATTTTTTAAATTAAATCCGAAAGTTAGAAAATTACAATGAATGTTGAAAGCCTACTAAATGCGATGTACTCCACACCAGTGCTATTACAAAACCCTACCTTCCATCACAGCCCTCCCTTATTTACATTTCAATGTCACAAGACATTAAATAAATCCCGGGACATTACACCAGCGGGATCCCCACACAATAAATAGGGATAGAGATTGTCACACTCACATTGGCTCCACCGGCCTCATACATCAGCCACCCTATCATAAAATACAAGTGTGATTCTAAAACAAAAATAACTTTAAAACACAGACTGACTTTCAAATATGCAACTCTAGACAAAAACGAGACTGTACTATAACAAAATTGAGTACAAAATCAACTCTACTATCACACATGAGTTTACTTTTACACTCCATTTAAAAATGTTATACCAGAATGGGTTAAAGGTATTTAAAATGCTATAACATCTAACTATCAGGTTACATAATTCACAGGGGCTAACAAACTTTTATGCGACTGGTGTGTGTAAAAACTCTTAAACCTTTAAAATCACCTGATAGGTTATGCAAAATATATAGGACACGAAATATATCATGTTCAGATCAGGGAAAATGGATATAATCACAGCTCTTTCCGTACATCTAGTCCAAAACCTGCCTAGGAAATTCCAGACCTCCTATACTCAACCTGGATAGTTGAGCAATGTATCTGTATACCTATATCTGCGACAGTTAGGGATGAAAAAGCGCAGGTCGATAGAAGTATCATTTAAAGCGGATACCATATTTTAAACGAACAGTTAGGCTTTGTCAGAGACCGGTCTACTGGTGTAGCGTTGTCGGTTTCAATATTCCACGAGTTTGGAGGACTGAAGAGCAGCGAACGGTTCGGGTATTGATGAACTTTACTAAGCCCTTCGTCTGTGTCAGTCCTACAACGCTTAGGGCCCCACCAAAGATATACTGAGTCGTACTAAATGTAATTATCCGATGCTCGAAACTGATACTTCAGATTAGTTTTATAGTTTCCCAGCGTCAATCCCTTTATGAACTTTTCGTTAACAATTTGAAAGTCTTCATCAACTACAAGCACTCATGCACGCAGTAAACATTGCTCTCGTGTTACAGAATTGCAGTATATGAGAAATTGAAATGAAAAGTAATATAGTTTTATGTCAGGTCTATGAGTTCTTAAACAATGAACTTTCTCAACAGTAAAGTATTTGGTAACGATGATTCGACTTGGCGATCCCACATAATCTCTTTGTGTGCACATTCCTGTCTTCGCCATGTTACCTCAAGTCCATATTTTCAAAATATGGCCATTACTAACACTAATATACTTCGGATTGTCACGTTTACGATATGGCCTTTATATTTGGAACCCGGCTTCTCAGTAGGTACTTTATTGTATAGAAGATACACAAAGTGCGTGTTTGTGGTTGGTTTATCTCGAAGAAATGCCTTTAAGGAGCTTCTTACCATTTTAACAATCCTATCATTATACATTTACTAGACGATAATCAATGTAAGATGTAATAGAGTAAATGTAATAGATGGCACTGCTGCACACCACACTACGCGTGTTCGTACAACACACGGACTTGGCTCTGGCAGGTGGTCTGTGTTCAGTGCTGAGTAGACCACAGTTCAGGTATGTAAAACTTCAGACGACCCAGCTAAATGCTGTATTATTATACCTGGTTCTAACTCTAGCCGCAATATATTCTAAGTGGCTTTACGTGTTAGCTAGCGATCAAGTGTGATTCCCAGATACTTAAGATATTCTTTAGTGTCAAACTGAAGACCTCCAAATCGGAAAGAAATTTAGTTTGTATTTTGCCAACTCGTTATTAAGATGAAAGCAGAAAAAATCAGTTCTAGAAGAATTTGTATCTAATTAAATTTCTTAAAATAGTCTTGGACGATAGATCAGGGTCAAAGTAGCCTCGTTTTACCCTAGTCCTTGTGCTGGGGAACTAGGGCAAAATGATCTGCATAGGGTAATCTCCTGGACTGAGTTTTAGGGTGGGGACGGGGGTTGGTAGCGGTTTATATGTTAAAATGCAGGAGTTTTTAATTAGCAGTCTTCGAACAGACTATTTGTGTTCCAATAAGCTCAGTAACTTTTCCAAATTAAATTTTTGCTTTTACTTTAATAAGTCTGGGATAACCGAGTAATGCAGTATTCTTGTGGGAGAAGGAAACCCATGTGGAGAACACTGAACCCTAATAGCCACACCATCTGCTCCTCGTTGAATGAAATTCTACAAAAAACGTGTTCTTGATATATTACCCTCTTAGTCTGAGTTGTTGCTGGGTCAGGGACACCTACCGCCGTGACGTGAATCACTAACTACCCTTTTAACGAATACAAACTCAACATATTTCTTTCCTTATCGAAGACTTACTCGGAAGGAGCTGCGCGATACACTTGTGTAACAATTGAATCGTCACGACTTCTCAATTGTCCCTAGTTTCAGGAAATTTCTATTGCCTTTATGTTTAGATATGTCATTGGTTTACCGCCCACCTCTACCGCTCTTCAACTCTTCGTTTCCAAAAATAACTATCATCTCAAATGTTCCAATCGCCTATTATGAAAAATTTTAATTTAACAAAAAGTCATTATATAATGGATATTCACAGGTCAAGCACAAGACAATATGTTCATAAGTTTTTACAGTGTCACACGATGTGGGATAGTGCATATATATATATATATATATATATATATATATATATATATATATATATATATATATAGTATATAGTATATATTACCATATAATGTATTATAGCAACACATGAGCTACAAATGTTGCTAAAATAAACGAACACATTTTTAAGACATGATTACATTTCCATAATAACACGTTTTTAAGCGTGGAATTATTATTTTGCTATTCAAAACTATCAGTTATTTAAAGCGGGAACAATTATGGTAAAATGGTCTCCTAATGGTAAATATTTGCGTAATAGTATTTGATTAACAGAAGTTCCTAGTCAGCGAAGTTAATTAAGTCATACTGGCAATTGATAGAAACTCATCAGGAGATGGCCTTAGCAAAGCTATAAAGGGTGCAAGGCTAATAGCTCGAGAGAGGGTGGGAGATATTTACGATATGTTCAGTAGTCTCGCGGGTCGGAGGGGGAGGGGAAGTCTGCACCTGTCCACTGGAGCAGCTGCACATCTTCACTAATGCATTACCGTTTTAACCGACCAGGTTATATTAACATGATTCCATATCATGTAAGTAAAATACTATTACCGTTAATATGATTACTGGACAGATTTGATAGAAACGAATAAATACTTGTTAATAATTTAGAGTAGGATGAGTGGACTACATGCGTATCTGGTCAGCTGACCTCGCGGTGGTCTGTTGGCTCTTCTCAGGCCTAACAATAACAATAATAATGTAATTTATCTAATTATCTAATTTTTCTAAGTTGAAAATTTAAACCCCATTTCTATGTACTTGACATTACAAACTGTGTATTATTTATAGTCCTTATGGTTAAGCTGACGGCGAGTACCTTGGGGCCTAAAGACTTTAAGCTCGAAACCGATGTTCCTTTAGAAGCCCATAATTCAAGATTGCGAGTATTTTAGATATATTCCTTATTAATCAGAATTTTTATCAGATTGCTCCTAAAACGTAAATAGCTTCCACTAGTATGGTGAAAAAAATGATAAAGCTTTCCTTACCTTAATGAACACGTATTACACCTTACAAGTTTTGTAATTGCGTATTTTTCGATGGTTAAATCACAATATTTATGCACCACAGAGAAACATTTATAAATTTTCAGAATATTTAAACAAATTAACAACAATGTTTGTTATTGCACATATATTGTAAGATTCCAAATAACATTGTGGCCATTTGATCAAACACGATACCTGCCATAGTCAAATGTAAAAAAAACACAGTTTCTTGGGAGTAGTTACTCATGCCTTGGATAAAATATTCAAACCAGTTAAAATATTAATATTAATAACAATATTCTACATGGCAGCCATGTTGTATTTGAAAAACATTTTCTTTTCAATTGTTATACAATTTGTCTTGTAAAAGACAAAGAATAAAATGTAGGTTTTATCTCCGTCATGTAACTGTGTTATAGTGCTCCTATCTCTAATATTGAACTATTAAAGCGTTAAAATTGTATGAATTTTTGTCATGCAAATATCTAGTATTAAATTTTATTTACTACTTATTCATTATATAATTTAAAATATGTGGTTACACTTCACAGATTGAAATTGATATACCTAAGATATCACGTTTATGTAATGAATAAAAATTTAAATAGTTTTATAATTTGAATAATTTTGCAGTACAGCAGATGTTAGGTCTTAGTAAAAACGTAATCATTAAATATTGAAAATTCTTCACATACATTTCATAAAAGTTACTTAAACTGTTACACACATTGTTACATCGTATAGTGTTTATAAATATTACTCTAAAATTAAAAAAAAATGTAAAAAGAATTTTTCTGTTCACTGGCGATTATAACGTAACTGTAGTACTTCTGCTGAAAATAACAGTTTAAAAAGACAATGTAATCCGACCCAACAAATCCCCATCTACATCTCAATCACACCGGCCATTAAATAAATCTCTTCTCGTATTTACACCGCTGGGCCGCATTACCCTTAAATCATGCTGTTGTATAGCCGTCGGTATTTATCCGTTCCGAGCTGTACACATGACTACCTTATATACTGTACACATGACCATATTATATACAGATCGTCGACTATTACACCGCTGGGCCGCATTACCCTTAATCTTGCTGTTGTCTATTCGTCGGTATTCATCCGTTCCGAGCTGTACACTTGACTACCTCATATACTGTACACATGACCATATTATATACAGATCGTCAATTATTACACCGCTGGGCCGCATTACCCCTTAATCTTGCTGTTGTCTATTCGTCGGTATTCATCCGTTTCCGAGCTGTTACACTTGACTACCTCATATACTGTACACATGACCATATTATATACAGATCGTCGACTATTACACCGCTGGGCCGCATTACCCTTAATCATGCTGTTGTATAGCCGTCGGTATTTATCCGTTCCGAGCTGTACACATGACTACCTTATATACTGTACACAAGACCATATTATATACAGATCGTCGGACTATTACACCGCTGGGCCGCATTACCCTTAATCATGCTGTTGTATAGCCGTCGGTATTTATCCGTTCCGAGCTGTACACATGACTACCTTATTATACTGTACACATGACCATATTATATACAGATCGTCGACTATTACACCGCTGGGCCGCATTACCCTTAATCTTGCTGTTGTCTATTCGTCGGTATTCATCCGTTCCGAGCTGTACACTTGACTACCCATATACTGTACACATGGACCATATTATATAACAGATCGTCGACTATTACACCGCTGGGCCGCATTACCCTTAATCATGCTGTTGTCTATTCGTCGGTATTAATCCGTTCCGAGCGTGTACACATGACTACCTTATATACTGTACACATGACCATATTATATACAGATCGTCGACTATTAAACCGCTGGGCCGCCATTACCTTAATCATGCTGTTGTATAGCCGTCGGTATTTTCCGTTCCGAGCTGTACACATGACTACCTTATATACTGTACACATGACCATATTATATACAGATCGTTCGACTATTACACCGCTGGGCCGCATTACCCTTAATCTTGCTGTTGTCTATTCGTCGGTATTCATCCGTTCCGAGCTGTACACTTGACTACCTCATATACTGTACACATGGACCATATTATATACAGATCGTCAATTATTACACCGCTGGGCCGCATTACCCTTAATCATGCTGTTGTATAGCCGTCGGTATTTATCCGTTCGAGCTGTACACATGACTACCTTATATACTGTACACATGACCATATTATATACAGATCGTCAATTATTACACCGCTGGGCCGCATTACCCTTAATCTTGCTGTTGTCTATTCGTCCGGTATTCATCCGTTCCGAGCTGTACACTTGACTACCTCATATACTGTACACATGACCATATTATATACAGATCGTCGGACTATTACACCGCTGGGCCGCATTACCCTTAATCATGCTGTTGTATAGCCCGTCGGTATTTATCCGTTCCGAGCTGTTACACATGACTACCTTATATACTGTACACATGACCATAATTATATACAGATCGTCGACTATTACACCGCTGGGCCCGCATTACCCTTAATCTTGCTGTTGTCTATTCGTCGGTATTCATCCGTTCCTAGCTGTACACTTGACTACCTTATATACTGTAACACATGACCATATTATATACAGATCGTCAATTATTACACCACTGGGCCGCATTACCTTAATCATGCTGTTGTATAGCCGTCGGTATTTATCCGTTCCGAGCTGTACACATGACTACCTTATATACTGTACACATGACCATATTATATACAGATCGTAGACTATTACACCGCTGGGCCGCATTACCCTTAATCATGCTGTTGTATAGCCGTCGGTATTTATCCGTTCCGAGCTGTTAGACTTGACTACCTTATATACTGTACACATGACCATATTATATACATATCGTCGACTATTACACCGCTGGGCCGCATTACCCTTAATCATGCTGTTGTATAGCCGTCGGTATTTATCCGTTCCGAGCTGTACACTTGACTACCTTATATACTGTACAACAAGGACCATATTATATACAGATCGTCGACTATTACACCGCTGGGCCGCATTACCCTTAATCATGCTGTTGTATAGCCGTCGGTATTTATCCGTTCGAGCTGTAGACTTGACTACCTTATATACTGTACACATGACCATATTATATACATATCGTCGGACTATTACACCGCTGGGCCGCATTACCCTTAATCATGCTGTTGTATAGCCGTCGGTATTTATCCGTTCCGAGCTGTAGACTTGACTACCTTATATACTGTACACATGACCATATTATATACATATCGTCGACTATTACACCGCTGGGCCGCATTACCCTTAATCATGCTGTTGTATAGCCGTCGGTATTTATCCGTTCCGAGCTGTACACATGACTACCTTATATACTGTTACACATGACCATATTATATACAGATCGTAGACTATTACACCGCTGGGCCGCATTACCCTTAATCATGCTGTTGTATAGCCGTCGGTATTTATCCGTTCCGAGCTGTACACTTGACTACCTTATATACTGTACACATGACCATATTATATACAATATCGTCGACTATTACACCGCTGGGCCGCATTACCCTTAATCATGCTGTTGTATAGCCGTCGGTATTTATCCGTTCCGAGCTGTACACATGACTACCTTATATACTGTTACACATTGACCATATTATATACAGATCGTCGACTATTACACCGCTGGGCCGCATTACCCTTAATCATGCTGTTGTATAGCCGTCGGTATTTATCCGTTCCGAGCTGTACACTTGGACTACCTTATATACTGTACACATGACCATATTATATACAGATCGTCGACTATTACACCGCTGGGCCGCATTACCCTTAATCTTGCTGTTGTCTATTCGTCGGTATTAATCCGTTCCGAGCTGTACACATGACTACCTTATATACTGTACACATGACCATATTATATACAGATCGTCGACTATTAAACCGCTGGGCCGCATTACCCTTAATCATGCTGTTGTATAGCCGTCGGTATTTATCCGTTCCGAGCTGTACACATGACTACCTTATATAACTGTACACATGACCATATTATATACAGATCGTCAATTATTACACCGCTGGGCCGCATTACCCTTAATCTTGCTGTTGTCTATTCGTCGGTATTCATCCGTTCCGAGCTGTACACTTGACTACCTCATATACTGTTACAACATGACCATATTATATACAGATCGTCGACTATTACACCGCTGGGCCGCATTACCCTTAATCATGCTGTTGTATAGCCGTCGGTATTTATCCGTTCCGAGCTGTACACATGACTACCTTATATACTGTACACAAGACCATATTATAATACAGATCGTCGACTATTACACCCGCTGGGCCGCATTACACTTAATCATGCTGTTGTATAGCCGTCGGTATTTATTCCGTTCCGAGCTGTAGACTTGACTACCTTATATACTGTACACATGACCATATTATATACATATCGTCGACTATTACACCGCTGGGCCGCATTAACCCTTAATCATGCTGTTTGTATAGCCGTCGGTATTTATCCGTTTCCGAGCTGTACACATGACTACTACCTTATATACTGTACACATGACCATATTATATACAGATCGTCAATTATTACACCGCTGGGCCGCATTACCCTTAATCTTGCTGTTGTCTATTCGTCGGTATTCATCCGTTCCGAGCTGTACACTTGACTACCTCATATACTGTACACATGACCATATTATATACAGATCGTCGACTATTACACCGCTGGGCCGCATTACCCTTAATCCATGCTGTTGTATAGCCGTCGGTATTTATCCGTTCCGAGCTGTACACATGACTACCTTATATACTGTACACAAGACCATATTATATACAGATCGTCAATTATTACACCACTGGGCCCGCATTACCCTTAATCATGCTGTTGTATAGCCGTCGGTATTTATCCGTTCCGAGCTGTACACTTGACTACCTTATATACTGTACACATGACCATATTATATACAGATCGTAGACTATTACACCGCTGGGCCGCATTACCCTTAATCATGCTGTTGTATAGCCGTCGGTATTTAATCCGTTCCGAGCTGTAGACTTGACTACCTTATATACTGTACACATGACCATATTATATACATATCGTCGACTATTACACCGCTGGGCCGCATTACCCTTAATCATGCTGTTGTATAGCCGTCGGTATTTATCCGTTCCGAGCTGTACACTTGACTACCTTATATACTGTACACAAGACCATATTATATACAGATCGTCGACTATTACACCGCTGGGCCGCATTACCCTTAATCATGCTGTTGTATAGCCGTCGGTATTTATCCGTTCCGAGCTGTACACATGACTACCTTATATACTGTACACATGACCATATTATATACATATCGTCGACTATTACACCGCTGGGCCGCATTACCCTTAATCATGCTGTTGTATAGCCGTCGGTATTTATCCGTTCCGAGCTGTACACTTGACTACCTTATATACTGTACACATGACCATATTAATATACAGAATCGTCCGACTATTACACCGCTGGGCCGCATTACCTTAATCATGCTGTTGTATAGCCGTCGGTATTTATCCGTTCCGAGCTGTACACATGACTACCTTATATACTGTTACACATGACCATATTATATACAGATCGTCAATTATTACACCGCTGGGCCGCATTACCCTTAATCTTGCTGTTGTCTATTCGTCGGATATTCATCCGTTCCGAGCTGTACACTTGACTACCTCATATACTGTACACATGACCATATTATATACAGATCGTCGACTATTACACCGCTGGGCCGCATTACCCTTAATCATGCTGTTGTATAGCCGTCGGTATTTATCCGTTCCGAGCTGTACACATGACTACCTTATATACTGTACACATGACCATATTTATATACAGATCGTCGACTATTACACCGCTGGGGCCGCATTACCCTTAATCTTGCTGTTGTCTATTCGTCGGTATTCATCCGTTCCTAGCTGTACACTTGACTACCTTATATACTGTACACATGACCATATTATATACAGATCGTCAATTATTACACCACTGGGCCGCATTACCCTTAATCAGGCTGTTGTATAGCCGTCGGTATTTATCCGTTTCCGAGCTGTACACATGACTACCTTATATACTGTACACATGACCATATTATATACAGATCGTCGACTATTACACCGCTGGGCCGCATTACCCTTAATCATGCTGTTGTATAGCCGTCGGTATTAATCCGTTCCGAGCTGTACACATGAATACCTTATATACTGTACACATGACCATATTTATATACTGATCGTCGTCTATTACACCGCTGTGCCGCATTACCCTTAATCATGCTGTTGTATAGCCGTCGGTATTAATCCGTTCCGAGCTGTACACATGACTACCTTATATACTGTACACATGACCATATTATATACAGATCGTAGACTATTACACCGCTGGGCCGCATTACCCTTAATCATGCTGTTGTATAGCCGTCGGTATTAATCCGTTCCGAGCTGTACACATGACTACCTTATATACTGTACACATGACCATATTAATATACAGATCGTCGACTATTACACCGCTGGGCCGCATTACCCTTAATCATGCTGTTGTATAGCCGTCGGTTATTTATCCGTTCCGAGCTGTACACTTGACTACCTTATATACTGTACACATGACCATATTATATACATATCGTCGACTATTACACCGCTGGGCCGCATTACCCTTAATCATGCTGTTGTATAGCCGTCGGTATTAATCCGTTCCGAGCTGTACACATGACTACCTTATATACTGTACACATGACCATATTATATACAGATCGTAGACTATTACACCGCTGGGCCGCATTTACCCTTAATCATGCTGTTGTATAGCCGTCGGTATTTATCCGTTCCGAGCTGTAGACTTGACTACCTTATATACTGTACACATGACCATATTATATACATATCGTCGGACTATTACACCGCCTGGGCCGCATTACCCTTAATCATGCTGTTGTATAGCCGTCGGTATTTATCCGTTCCGAGCTGTACACTTGACTACCTTTATATACTGTACACAAGACCATATTATATACAGATCGTCGACTATTACACCGCTGGGCCGCATTTACCCTTAATCATGCTGTTGTATATACCCTGAATCTTGCTTTAATATAGCCGGTGGCTTTATCCTTTCTGAGAGCCAAACATGACAAGTTTGCCAAGTATTACGTATATTTCACTCATATTTTCATTAAATATATAGAGTTGAAAGGTACAGGTTCTTCCCAGCTTAGTTAAATAAGCATTAGGTACATCAGCATTATGATGTGTATATCTTCTATATATATATATATATATATATATATATATATATATATATATATTATATATATATATATATATATATATGGGTTCTTCCTATGTATGCTATGTGTATCCTATGTTGGCAATATATAATATATGTATATAATAACTCTTCGGTTAGTTTCAGTTTATTTCAGTAAGTTTGGATTGCATTGGAAATGAATCTAAATGGGAGAACATTAACTTGACGCCGTTACAAGCCCACATTCCTCGCGCACTGTAAATATCTATAAACGTGTTTCTGTCCCCTCTCCCTCCCCTCCTACCCTCTCATTCTCCCTCCCTCCCCCACACACTACCACCTACTTCTGCCCTTCGGGGCACTTAAAACTCCCTGCACTTATCCATTACAGACTTGTTGAAGTGTTTAGTGAAGTTGGTCGCGCAACAGCCAAGATATGTTATAGTTCGTATGGTCTAAAATCTTTCTATATAAAAGTGTTATACTACGAATGTAGTACGAAAAACTTAAAATTCAGTGCATTATATTTTCATTTAAGATTTTAGAGAATCTATTCATACTTAAATTCTAAAGAAAACTTAAAGAAGCTTATACTTTACATTACGACTGTGACAAATATTTTACCTGGCTTACTCTTTTCTCAATAAAATTTATGAGAATATCGTTTTGCTACATTTTAATTAAAGATTTACGTTTTAGGTACAGCATTCTTCTTTCTAGAGATTCGTAGTTTATACTTTAATGCCTTACTTCTATGATGATCGTTAATTCTCTTTACTAAAAAAACATGGATAACTTCAAATGCAACTGCTGTAGATGGAGCTTATTATTGGTCACTTTTAACTTAGATGAAAAACATTAAAAACCAAGTATTTAAGAACTTTTTTTATTGATTTGATGAGGCCTTTCATGAAGTGACAATCACTTTTGTGGGATGTGTCTGAAGAAAGACCAGCCTCGCTTGTTGAACAGGCCTCACATAATACAATAAAAGAAAGTCTTAAATATTGGTTTTATGTTTTTCATCTATAGTTAACTCAAATGCAGTTTTAAATGAAGTTTATATATTTTTTATACATTAGTAAAGTAATAACAAAAACAATTTTACTTTATTGTACAGTAATTTACAAACGTTTTGTAATGAATAAAACTATTCATCCCTATAATAAGCTTCCTAGGATATGCTGAGCAGAGAACTCTTAATAGAGGCTTCTTCCTATTCCAGCATTATAGTTTTATATGTAAAAATAGATCAGAGCTAACTCGTATCTCAGAACGTAAACAAACACAGTAAAACACTTACATAACCAAAAAGATTTTAAACAAAGTTATTTTATAGTATGTTCATTACTGAATAAAAACTCTCTTAACAAGAATTGCATCAATATAAATAGTCGTAAAACTAATAGGGCATATTTTAAGACTTGTACAAAGTAAGTTTCTATAGCAAACTTTAAATTAATCGTTTTGACTAAAGAGTGATACTTACTTATTTTGAACCGGGCTTATGAATGCAGTTTTTGCACTTAGAAAAATCTTTATTTTCGCGTCACGCATGTTTATTATTTTCAACATGCTTTCAAAGCTAGAAATGGCAGCCCTTTATCAAAACGACTAACCAAACCTACTTAAATAGACATCTGAACCTGAACTAACAAAATATATGGTTAGCATTCTACAATGATTTTGTTTTTCTGTTCGATCAGTATACTCATATTATAAAGTCTTAAGGTAAAATGTTGTCCGAAATATGCGTCATCGTCTGGATCTGTCCTTGCTTCTGCAGACTTTCCTGGTTATGGAATTTTTCAGGTTAGGTTTACTTAAACTCCAGTAATAGCTGTCAAAAATATTACAAAAATTTAAATTCACACTATTAGTATTTATGTAAATATAATTTAATACACCAACACATCTTGAAAACATGACTTTAAATATACATTGGTAAAAGTACCGGCTTCGAATAATATCTAAGAAGTAAATAATTTTATTAATTAATGAAACCAACGTAAAAATGATCAACTTACTATTCATTATTTAATAGCGAGTAATTTAAAGTTCAAACGGGTGATTCTTAAATTGAATTTCCATCACCGTTAATATATAATTTTCTATTCCAGTTCACTACTAGTCACGTCCTGACGGGGAATTAAACAGATTTTAAAACAAATTGAATTACATGTTTTATAGCTAACAAAACCGTGAGTTTTAAATATAATAATTGGAAGAAAATTAGTCCTTTTTTTGGTGTGATTATATTTATACCACTTTAGGTTACTTTAGACCTACTGTACCGTACATTCACTTAAAAAATAAATTTAAGTTTAAAGCAGAAAATTTTGCTGAAAAAACGAAAAACGCCAAAACCATTACTAATGACTTGGTAAATATAAATTAAATTTTAACAATATAAATCTAATAAAAATTGGTAAGTAACAACGAGGTATTGAACAGTTAAAAGATCCTGTATGTAAAACGTATTTTGCAAGATTTAATTCCAATAATTTTATTTTTTATTCTCAATAATCTAAAAACCCACCCAATTTCATTTTTAGAAGTATATTGATAATGGAGAAATAAATTAGTTATTTCGGAAATGCATGATTTTTTATGCAAATTATACTGACCAAATGATAGGAAAAACTAATATTAAAATTAATCACTAAATTGTATAAATATGTGTTACTTTAAATATTTAGAAGTGCAGTAAAACATAGTAATATATGGGTATGAAACAAATCAATTTAACAAAATATAAATATGTATTTAATTAATAGAAAATTATGAAAGGAAATATGATCAAGAATTTAGTAAACTCATATTATTTTAAAATATAAAAAACATTAATCTTAATAATGAGCAAACGAAGTATTTCGATATATATATATATAGTATATTTACAGCCCGTTTACGAGAAGTAATCACTTATGTCTGTCAGGTCCAGCG
>NW_025781162.1:0-40705 GCF_021130785.1 Homalodisca vitripennis | reverse complement strand
GGCCAATATTTAATGAGGTCCAGTTTTATTTGTACATTTGAGCAAAACAGTGTAGATTAATGATAATATGGTTCTTTCATCCCGTATAGACATGTTGTAAAAAAGAAAAAAAAAACAAAAAATAGTGGAATCCTTTCTAAAATATTTCTTTTTGGAGTTGATTGTTCTTGCCAGATGTATTCCTTCTGTATTAAAGTATCGACGTAATCAAAGGGGGGCAAAATGCCCAAAAACATCAAGAAATACATAAAGTAAAATCGAAGCCGAATACAGCCTTGAATACAGAGAAGATTAACAAATATCATAGTTGTGTTGTTACTTTTTTGTAAGACCCAAGTAAATTATAAATTATTTTCCAGAAGTAAGAACAATTATTTCATATTTTTGTAAATTATCTATAAGAAGAAATTATGACAAATTATTTAATTCAAAATTAGATTATCAACGAGCAAAACTAAGTTTGATGAGGCAGGAGAGATTAACGTAGTCTAATTGAAAAGACATTTTGCCCAAAATGTTCACGTAGTAATTGAGTATCCCTATTATTAAATTGCATATTTTTTAAATTAGGGCAATAAAGAAAAGTTTTTTTTTTGAATTTATGCCAAAACATACACGAAATTTAATTATTTTTTTATTATGTGGTAATATTTTGAATTGTTAATAATTTAATCCAAGTGATAATTCATTTACAAGAGTCTTAATTGTAAACTTTATATAGTAGAACAGATGAATTTGATATATTTATTTTTTGATAATAGTAATAATTTATTGTGAATACAACCGATACATATGGTCCCTACTGAAAGAATCTGACAGAGTGTAATAAAAGAGCGCACAGACGGATATCTTCATCCAAGAAATCAAAAAGCTTCTTCCTTGTAGCAAAAGGAACCTATGTATCAAGTTTAAAGTCTGTTATGCTAGACATTTTTTATTTTTAGAGTAATTCGCACAGACGAAGGAACTGGCCCTTTGACCTTTTGAGTCCCAAAATCAACATCAATCTCCACTAAGGCCAATTAGGAACATTGTTTGAAGTCCTCAAGATCCGTTTCGTCTAGAGTTATCGCTGATATAATGCACAAAGAACACAGCTACCTTACAACGCCACGATTTTAAGAAGGCCCTGTCGGAATCCTTAAAATACTAATTATATCAATAGTAATAAAACTAGATATTACTATTCAATAGTATAAACTAGCTATTATGTCAATTAGTTTAATGAACTTATCTAAATGTCCTAGAGAAATGACGGAACGGTGACCGGGCGTACAAAGCCGTCCTACTTTATTAATTATAAGTCCCCAGCGAGGATGCAAGGCCAGTTGATCACACTACTTCAATTGAAAATTGTTAATTGAGAAGGAACACCCTTATTATGTTTTGTCTTTTTGCACTATATATTACACACGGTCTTATTTGGAAGCTTGAAGCAAGCAGCTAAATATAAACCAAATGTAAAACTAATAGTACTGATGGAGAGATCCATGGTTATTTATACCAGCACTTAAAGAAGCAGAATTAAAGTATTTATAAAGCTAATGAAGTAATCTCCTGGTGTCACATTATTTATGGTAATTGGTTTTTAATTCCACGACTGTAGTTTACACCCACTGGCGCTTAATAGTGCCATTGCTAATGTAAGAAATATTGTGCCAGTTAATGGAGATGTGTTTGTATAGTTTATTCTTTAGATACTCGGATTTTATAAATAAAGTTTGTTATTCTAAACATATGCATGTATGATAACAAATACATTTAATTTTTTAGGAAAAACCCCATTCTTAAAAAAAAACTCAACACTAACTTTAAAAAGTTAATATATGTTTAGTATCTATATTTAATCTCAGCCCTAACCATCTACACAGAGCAGGCTTTGCAAATAACTAGGCCAACGTTTTTATACTTTATATACAGTATAATTTGAGTTAAATTTAGTTTATAATACATTATAAAAACTAAAACCAGTTTTATTAGAGTGTGACTGATCTTTAAGCCGCTTTATACATAATTTCTAAAACAAATGTTTAATTTTGATAAATAACCTTGTTCACTCATTGCTATGATACAAATTATTAATTAATAACATTAAATTATTAATAAAACACCAGTTTGTTAAATTATTGATTTATATTTAATTAATAAGTTACTGCACTGTGCATGCTTTATCAAATCTTTGCTCTGAGGTACGGTAAGTTAACTGATAGTTATTCGTTTGAGGAACCAAATGACATTTTAGTTGTAAACTGAAGACATTTATAATTGTTTTTAATGTTCATAATAATAAATTTTACAATCAAATCTTTTTTGTATCAAATAATGTTTGAACTAGTTAAGCTTATTAAAGAGAACATTGGTAATTTTCTCTGCCCCTATAAAAGAAGGCTAATTGACCTAAGCATGAATTTAAGATCTCCATGAAACTTTCCACAGGTCGACTTACCAATGTACGCGTGTGATGATTATTGCATAAAAAGTAATTAAGAAGATAGTCGTATAACGTTGTTCAAAGATTGTACATTTTATATGCTATGATTAAATTTTAGAAAATATTAAGGCGTTAGCAGATATTTTTTACGTATTTAGTATTTTAAATAATTATCTTACACCTGTAGAAGATGAGGTTAGAAGCTATACACTTTCCTACCTGACATCCAAAGACATAACGACAGGACACTTTTCATTTAAAAAATGGAAATAAAATACATAACACTGTCAAGTATTGTAAAATCAATATTTTTTTAACATGACAGTACAGGCTTATTCAAAATCATGATTAATTATTTCCCACTACTTTAGGGATATTTTCAAATTGTATAATGAGTAACTAAGCATAAAAGTCTAAGATTTGCACAATTGACAAACAGTATTCGCTATCAGAATCAGGCACATGCGGCGAAAATGAAATTAACGAGCCTCTGGCCATTCAGTAGCATAAAAGCTAGTCCAGAACATCTCAAATAGGCCCAGAATTGTGAATTGTAACATATCCCTATAATTAAAATAAAATCATGCGAAACAAGAAAGATGACCAGTAATAATAAGGTCTAAAGACTCGATGATTCCAGCGTATTTATATCATCAGTTGTATTTTTTACGATTGGTGATTAGGGACCCTACTACTAAGAAAGCAGTTGTGGTTTTGGCAAAATCATTGACCATTATCAACAAGGTATTTCCGGTCAATAAAAGTTCATTTTGTTGAGGAATTATCGGAAGTTTGTTCAGCTTAAAAGAGTAGGACAGACGGCGAAATAAGAAATTTGAGGAACAAATAATGAATTATTGTTGAACAATGGCTTTGTTTCACAATGGTTGATGGTAAAATTTGCAGATCGAACCGAGACTATGTCCACTATAAATGTTATATTTGTGGAGCTACTCTGAAGGAATTCAAGAATATTGATAAAATAATAGTAAAAGAAATTAATCCAATGAGCCTCGAATTTGGTTTATCTGTAGTGCATTGTTGGATTGAATGCTTTGGGTGCCTTCTTCACTGTTGGTTATCAACTTCAAATAAACAAATGGCAGATCAGATCTGAAGGTAAAGGAAGTAGTAGCCCAAAATAAGATACAAATACAGAAATAAATCAGGGACAATATGGGACTGAATTGTGGTAGAAACCGGGCTGAACAACTCTAAAGGACAGAAACACCTAGGTGGTTTTTTCGAGAACTCTAATTTATCTTTTTTGAAATAACTTGTGCAATTTTAGTGAATATTTCAAGTGTTTTGGAGATAAATAATGATTTGGTAGTGCCGATGGCCGAGCGGTCTAAGACAATGGAGTTGCAGTTTATATCAGTACCATCGACCTTGTACTGTATCGACTCTCTCCCTTATTCTGTTTGATAAGACCTCGCACAGTCCAGTGGGCTATGAGGACGGGAAGAATAAGGATTAAAAGGAGATCGGTTTCTCCTTTTTTCTTTAAAAAAAAAAAAGAGAAATTCAGAGCTTTTGGAATTTATACGGCTAAGTTATTTGTGAGTCTGTATCCGTGGTTCTACATGTCTGTCTCCAACTCTTTAAAAACTGTTAATTCATGGACCTGAGGTAATGTGTTGCTGCTTTGCTTTAAATTAGACAGCTTTCAGAAGGAAAACTGAGGAAGCTAAAAACAAAGATTTAAATATATTCAGAAAGGTTTATTCCATGCAGTGTTTCTCGAGGAAAAAGTAATCAAGATTTTTTAATGATTCTTATCACACCGGACCCATTAATAAGCAGCTATACACTGCTTCCTAGAAAAAATATAGCCAATATCCAAAGGAGGAACTGGAAATGATAGTTCCTGCAGATGTACCCACGGATGCACACCAAACGTAAACACAAGTAATAAGAGTTCACTCACTGAATCGGATGACTAAAATGTAAGTAAATTTCGTATATTATAAATAAATACTTGTCATAAAATAATTAATATATTCTAGAACCTGAAACTGAATATCAACTGATATTCCCTAAGACAATAGGAGTAGAAGCAGTAGGAGATTGCATCTGAATAATCACTGCAGGGACTCATTTGGCTGATTTGATATTAATTCCTATCGAGAGAATCGTGCTAATCACTTGTCTCTTCAAGGGGAGTTTCAATTATCCCTTTTTGATACTGTTGCTAATTTAGTATGCAGGAACTGGGTACTTAATTGGTACCAACATTTTATGTATTTTCGGTTAGTAACTGTATATATTTGTGTATTATTTAAATTGTCTATGATTCCATAGCGTTTATTTACAAAATTATTAAAAAAAATAATATTTATAATAAAATTTAATTTCCATTTTAGATTTAAAATCAATTGAAAAATATTATATTTATAACTTGATGATTGAGTAGTCACACGTAATTAACAGATGAAAACTTTATGTTAATACAAACAATTCCAAGTGTATTCGTCATGCAAGCATTTTTCCGTTCATTTGGATTTAAATACAAATAAATTATTATGTATAATAATGCATAATAATCATGCACGGATAAGTACATGAATAATAATTTTAATATCCGTGCAGTAATGACCCCGCAGTAACGATCACCACAACAGTCATAATGTGTAGAGTTGAAAGAGAGCACTTACAGAGACGGCCGGTCATTACACAACTTGTGTCATTACTTCATCGTGTCTCTAAAAGTATATGCTGTCAGACTCCATTAAAAGTTTTTCTTATAGTGAGCTATAAGAATTTATTGAAGACTTTGGTGGAATTATATTATCTGATAACTTTTGTTAATCTATTATATAGATAAATATTTTGTGTATATATTTAATGTTATACAATAACTTTATATTTTTTATAATATACCGGTCAAATATTATGCATATAAATTTCAAATGTAATACAGACCGTATGTTATGAGTAGAATTGCATGATAGTAAATTATTTTTACGCAGTTAAAAATATTTATATACAAGTCCTATGCAATTATATGCTTTTTTTGCTTTACAAACGAATTCAATCTTAATAACATAAAAGCCCAAGGGTTCGCGAAATATCAAAATAGACTACTTAAAGTATTTCAAATTAGACCATATATATATATATATATAATATATATATAATATATATATAGTGTGTGTGTGTGTGTGTGTGTGTGTGTGTGTGTGTGTGTGTGTGTGTGTGTGTGTATTTTTGGATTATGATAGTTTTGGATTCTGGAGTAATTATCGTAGAAAATGCCAAAATAATCTACGGGGAATTACAACATGAAGGCGATTGCAATAAGTAGACTTCTATGAATCCTGCCCACTAAGGTAATAGATACAAATTTACGCTTTATCCTCAAATTATAAAGTAGCTCTGTTCAAAAATAACTTAATCATTAGAATTTTAGTAATGTGATTGAGTTTTATAAAATATCATTTGCCGTGAATATAAAGATATCAATTAACTTTCCATGACAATAACAGCCAAAATTCCCAAAATTAAACATTGAGGAATCTTTATTGCTCCACATTATTAGAAGTGATAACTAATTATGATTAGTTTTAAAAAATCATATTGATTAGTTTAATGTTAATAACAGTGAATAACAAAGCTGATAAAATGGAAATAACACAATTCGGTATATGTCTTAAATGTATAAAGGAATTTCTATTTTTAAATATTATATTTAAATAAATTAATGAAATGTTAATTTTCTTATCAAAATTGTTAACACCTTAGAAATTGAGCTTTAAAATGTGATACTAGCACCTTAAACTTTATTGTAATATTTGATCGATTTGATGTAATAATGAAGGTGGAATTTACGTACGGCACTGTATACAGAATTACACGATACTCATGCCTCTCTGATCATGAGGGAACCTCATCACAAGGAATACCTAGGCATGTACCGCACGCTGTGAGCAGTACAAGGAATAATGCAATAGTTACTCACTACTCCTGAGACTGCCAGACTCACAGAGGGTTACTGCTTGGCCTTCATTATGCAACATCTGTTATATACTGAACTATCTTCAGTCCCAAACTTACATCCATTAATTACGTCTTACAGTCTACAGAACAGGGTCGATCGCCTTCTTCGAGATTCTTACTTGCTCGCCAGTTAATTAAAAATTGATATCCTTAAAGCATTTACAATGAAAATATATTGATTTTAATTTACACACACTATAGTGAATTATATTAATTTCCCAACACACATACAATTCAGCCTTTACACTTAGCAGCTTAGTTATATAGTTTTTAACATTTCCCCTAAAATATTGTAAACTATTTTAGAACTTTACATTATAAGATCCATGTTAAATAGGTTTTAGATACAACCAATGATGAAACAATTCTGAATACTATCCAAGAATATGTTAATGTAAATCTTACACAACCCCCAGTACGATATATTACATGTATACTTGTCACTATGGAAATGATAAATATATGCCCCTATAATATCTATAAGTATTGCTTATTCTAAAACTAATAGCAATACTACTTTAAATTGTTAACTGAATAAGTTTACTTATATTGAAAAAATATTGCATTTCAAAAATAAATGTATTATTATCGTAATCCAAAAGTTTATTATGATTAAATTTAATCGTTTTACAACTTAGAGCAATTAAAAAAATCGTTTAAAAAGTGTCAGTTAAAATTAAAGCAGAATTAATTGCCATATTTAAGTAAAAACAATTGAACTCCATCCTTTTAAAGGTTTTGGATCTATTTTTTAAACGTCTAAAAACACGAAGTTATTATGGAGCTATATGATATAAATGTTTATATTAATTGAACAATATTTTGTGGCAGCTCTTGTGGAAACAGTTGTTGTGCGGAAGAGCTGCAGCAAATGCTTTTTTCTACAATGCCATGAGCTATACGAGATATTTAATTACAAGCTATACCTTATGTGCTTAATATATCCTTAACAACTAGGATATACAGCAAGGACAACTTATTCTGGATAAAAATGTATAACGTTAACCGTTTGTATTTGGTCTTCATTTAGTACAAACTTATAACGGTAGTTTACAAAAATGCATCTTTTGTTTCGAATTTGAAACCTTTTATTAATTGCCATTGACTTGTACTCTTACT
Organism: Homalodisca vitripennis; assembly: GCF_021130785.1. NCBI lineage: Eukaryota > Metazoa > Arthropoda > Insecta > Hemiptera > Cicadellidae > Homalodisca > Homalodisca vitripennis. The sequence goes on along the minus strand of NW_025781162.1, from coordinate 33,156 downwards.
GTTATTTGAGAAAACTGTGAAAATTATTTGCTTTAACAGGAATTGTTTCGAATTTTATATTACTTGATGTATATTTTTTGTTTTTGTAAAGAATAAAGAATGAGTTAATATATCAAATAAGTAATTCGTTATGTTTGTTGTCCATAAAAACATGTGTAATATTTAGTGAATTGCTCACTGTCTCTTACATAAGCAAAGCATGTGTTTACTGCATGAATATGGTGGGTCATTTGTACGATTTTGTGGAGGTTAGTCCTAAGTAATAAAATTTGTACATTTACGAAAAGGTTCTATGTATGTGAATCTTAGCACGGATAAAATAATATAAGTGTATTATTTCAACAGAGACTAGAAAATCAGTAAAATAACATTCATTTCATGTTTATGTAAAACTCAGAATTACATGTACAAAATGTTAAGGTTTTATAGAGAAGGCTGGCTGGTTATATAATTATTCGTGTTTGTAGAGTTATGTACTAGAGTTTAGCGTTATTTTTTTTTTCCTTTATGCGTTTATAAAAATGAAAGAAATTCATTTTATCGTTCCTTTATATGAAATTCTGTACTTCAAATTATTGTTTAATATAGGTAATTTAATAATGTTATGTGATTTGCAGAATAAATTTAGCTAAGAAATTGTTTCACCTATACCTAAGTTAAATCTAGGATATAAAATTAAAATTACTTGCCTAAATGATAAAAAATAAATATAGAAATATAATTCAATTTCTGTTAAAATTACAATAAAAAATATTTAAATTTTCAGAAGTATTGTATTATGCATGGCACATATTCATTGTGTTGTATATTGTATTAGTATTATATACAATCTTTGTATTTCGTATGGGTAAGTGTGTTTCGTGTTTTGTGTGATCCCTAAACTACGCAAATCGAAAGTTTGTTAAAGTGAAGTTTTCATACAAGTCCAACTACTGTTTATTAATAAGAAGACAATGTATGCAATCCATCCTGATTCGCCACTCAAAACAAATCTTTATTTAGGGCTTCAACAGAGGATGGTTACTTATATTTTCCTAATTTTTTCTAAATTAAAACCCTACAAAATGGTTATAATCTGACCATTAAAATGAAGTTAACTGATTTATACAATATTTCAAGAAGCAAACTTACATTATCCACCTAACCATTATTTCGTAACCGCAAATGCTGTCCTTAACACTCAAAAACACCCCTCAACAACCCTTTTTACATTTAGAAGTCTAAATTTGAAGTTAATTTCCCATCAGCTACGGGATACGTTACTTACTGTCCATTAAAAATATAAATTAAGAATTGTATTATGTTGTCCCTGATTTTCAGTATGAAAAGAGTTTAAAAATTTCTGGTGCAATACCTTTGATTTTTTTTAAACGTGAATACAAAATAACGTTTTAAAACGTTTTTATTCTTAGCCATTTTCTTTTTAATTAATTCGTTTACAAACTACTGCCTCCTAAATAAAAGAAATGTGTTTAGTTAGGTTTAAGCACTAATGTGTACAGTAAGTAATTTCAAGCGTAATACAAATCAAATGAAACTATTGTTTATGACAACAATTAGTGTCGTGTATAGAGCATTGTTGTAATTAAAAAAATTGTCTACTCGATAAGGAAAATATGATACTATGGAAACAGGCACAAAATAAACAGGTATTTGCATCTTTAGTATTCCAGTTGTTTTTGAAAGTTTAACAATGACAGCAAGATTTAATTGTTGATTTGTAACACGATACTAATAGTTTACTTAACAATAACACCATTCACGAATTAATTATTATTTTAAACATTATTTACAAAATTTTTCTAAATATGTCAAAATGTTTGGTTATTAAAAACTTTTTTGAAGCAAGAAAGTTAAACAATTGTCAAACAGCAAAACAAACTTTTCCGTAAGAAATGTTTAACTTGGCCATTATATCGTATAATGGGGGAAATATTTTAAAAACTTAATGTATTTTTCATGTAAATATTCAGCATATTTTAAAGGAAACGAACACGTAGGTATAATCCCTCAATGAAGATTTGCTGTAAAGGTATTCGTTTTTGAGATACAAAAGCGCGTCATGTTTTTTTGGTGAAATACCTGTATTCATAAAAAACGTAATGTTAATGGTAAAAAATTATTAACATGTTATTTCATTAAGTTATATTTAATTAAAACACATTTATAAGACCTAAGTCATAAATTAATATAGAACATTTTCTCCCTGAAGTATAAGAAATGTAAATTATGTAACAATTGAATTTTTTTTATCTTCACCCGTTTTATATCTTATTCAAAAATTACTATAATATTTCATCATGAAAAATATGTATTTTCTGTATAAAGATAACAAGATTAAGGACATTCGTTATGCGTTAACAAAAAATATGAAACAATATGTTTCGACAACTAACGAAGGAGTAGCATAAATATTTGAAGACGTTATATATCATTCCGGTTGTAAAGTTAACTAAATATTAAGTTTAAATTTGGCCAAAATTCAACTATCTGAATGTGCAAGAAAAGTCTGTAACATAATTTCAAGCTTTTGCTTTTGTTGCACGGTTTAAATATTCAGATTAAAGTGTTCCCTATGGTATGGCACAATTTAAGTTAATGGTTTTATCTACCCAGAGCCTCGAGCCTGTATATTAGCGTCATTAAATAATGTCCCGGTTTTGGTTTTTTCATAATCATTGCTATAAACAATTAGGCTGAATTATAGTTTTCACAGGAAACCAGTGATTAGTACTTAAATTTTTCCTATAATAGTGTAATGTCTGAATAATGCAAATAAACATCCAAGTTACGAGTATTAAAATTATTTAAGTCTTGTAAGGAAAACAAAGAATTTTTGTAGGTAAATTTCTAGAAAGCCATTTAATTTTTTATTTAATTCATATTGCATTAACTGTTATCATAAAAAATACGTCAAGGGTTAAAAACCTCCCTCTTGACAAAGTGCACAGTAAATATTGAATTGGTTAAAAAGGTATCCTCGCTAAGATTAATGAAAAACTGTTTAGTATTTCAGTATATTTTGAAGCTCGGTTAAAAACTACAGAGATTTTTAACTTCCGTGTTTCAAAGTTGGAAGAAACAAACGTCCAATTAATTCACAAAACAGACCGTTTGTGGAATGGAAATTTATTGTGTTTGTCTTTATCGTTGTAATTTTAAAACCGTTTTAAACATCGAGTGGGCATAGATATATTACTCAATTGGCAATCCGTTTATTTCTTGGTGGATTTTAATTAATCACACACACACACACACACACACACACACACACACACACACACACACACACACACACACACACACACACACACACACATGATTGCGCGATAATTACTGCAGCAAGGTAATGACAAGTGGACGGTGATAAAATAAACTTAATTTGGATTAAATTGGCGTTAGGGTATAAAAACCTATTTTATTTTGGCATTGAATTGTGTTTTTATGTGTAAAATATATCAAAATAGGATTATATTTATTATGGTGTTCATCTTAGATCCTCCTACTGTGGATAAAAAAACTCTTCTAAGATAACATCCCTAAATTGGTTTATCAATTGAATTCTCCTTAAATGAAAAATTTTGAAGTTGTGTAGGATGTAATAATTAGTTATTTTAACAGAACAAAGTATTTTATTTATTGAACATGTCATAGTAAAGTTTCCAGATGTAGTATAATTTAACGAGCACCAAGTCACATGTACAATAATGTTGAAATGCAAGTATTTCGAAGCTCCAATATAATAAAATTGTCTCACCATGTGAAGCTGAATATTATAATGAAAGCATCTCCTAGACTGACATTATTTGTATCATTAGTGTTTTCTAGTATAAGTGTCTAGCATAAAGATAACTATCCAGTATAATTTTATTTATCGTTTTTTTTTACTTTTCACTAGAAAATGAGGATAAGTAGTAATTAGTAAATGCAATGTTTTTACAAAGTTTTATGTTAATTTAAAAATTTATGCATCCTTTAAAAAAATCCCATATATACATTTGATAATTTTAGATTATAATGATCACTTTTTATTCGTTGCAAATACTTTAAATTAGTGGCATTTAAAAGATGTATTATTAAATAAACCACTAAAATCCATAGCGACCGCCATATCGTGACGAAAGCTAACACACATACACATGTTTGATGTATATAATGAATGTTGCAATACATTGTAACTAAAAATTTATTATTTATAACATGTTAAAATATAATATAGCTCTAATTTAGATAGAAATTACTAGACTTGTTATTGCTGCGTTTTAAGAATATTGACATTTGTTTTGCAGTAAATCGTTTAAAATCAAATTACACGAGGCTTCGAACATATAATATTGAGAGATCAATCATTCCTGTTAAAGCAAATTATTATCATTGCTATATTTTTCTTTACATTTATCTTTACATTTATCTAATGTTAATGTACGTCTGATTATGAGGTAACGTTACCACATGAGTAACATTGTAATGCACGTTGTCGGCTGTAAACAGAATATTGCAGTAGCCTCTCACTGCTACTGAGGGACAGGTAGCCTCTCACAGGGTTACTATTTAGTCTTCATAATTCAACATCAGGGCATGGACAGACTCAAGGTTAGGACAGACTAACCTGTAACCACAGTGTGTATAATTCTTTCATTCCGTCGCTTTGCCTACAGAATACCTGTGATACAAATCTTAAAAGCTCATTTACTCAATACGTGACCTGAGATACTGGTCAAAAATTTAGTTTTTACTTATTTTAAAATCAAAATTTATTTATTTAGTTTTATGGTGAAGCAGTAAACAAAATTAACAGAATTTAAAATTTAATATCTTAAAACATTTATATAAGTTATGTTTTGAAACTTTTCGTAAAATCATTTAAATAATAATTTACAATTATTCAACATTATTCTAATCTAGATATATTAGATTAGAAAGGAATCCTTGTTCTAGGCCTTTAGTTTAAGAACCCTGTATGTATTGAGTTCCAAATGACGATAGTATATTTAGAATCTTGTGGTTAATACTGCAGCATAGCTAATTTAATTGATCTAAAGTATATTTTTAGCCTAATCTGTAAAATTGCATTAAGTAGAATTATCATAATGAGCGCTTTAAAATTTTTACAAAATAATAAAGTATACTTACAAAAAAAAAAATTAATATTGTGATAGATAATTTTTTTATATTAAAAGGAAATATTTATTTAAATAATACATAAACTTAAAAATTATCTAACAATTGTTCAAACCAATCTCCTAATACGTCTTTAGCTCACTGTTTGGTGCGAGAAGTAATAATTGACTAAATTTTTAGCGAATGTGTCTTAAAAGATGAACAAACAAAAATATGTTTAAGTATCCTCATCATAATGGACCAAAAGTAAATAGTGAATGTGCAATTTTGTTAACTCACCAGTTTAACAAGTTGTTTCAGAGAATATTGGTTGGAAACGGATGTCTATTAACAGGTCGCAGGTCCAAAATATAAGAATTGGAGATTATGTTTATCCAAATGAGTTAAGTAATCTAACATCTTATTATACAACAAATATCAATACTAATCTGTTTTTGCGATTAGCATCTTAAAGGGAAACTCAAAATGTAGTGTGTATCACACTGATGTGATACACAGCTGAATCAATTTAAAACTGCCGTACCGTTTACCAAAATCCTCAAAACTCCATAAGAGACTTAACGACGTAAGAAAAACTTATTTTTTCGTATTTAACTCCATTGAATACAGTGTTTTATTAAGGTAGTATCTTCTAGTATTAGTTCTATTTAGTTCTTTAAAGGAATGAATACCGGTAGGCAATGTATTAGTTGTATGAAACATATTATGAATATCGATATTCTTCATACGTTGGCTGCTTGCACCATGCAGGGAGTTCTAAATCAGTGGAGAAGGGGGAGTGGGAAATATGTATTTGTTACCCTAAAACATATAACAATCTAAATGGATAGCATTATGTTTTAATACGTATTATAAATATTTTGTAGACGTATTGTGTTGGTACAGATAACAATTATTGTACGTTAAATAGATGTGTATAATTTGAATTTATAACAATACTCAGCACAAAAAGTTATACGAAAGTGTTACAACATTTCAATTTATAACAATGTTGTGTCGGAAGCCGAAGGACACAAAATTCAAAGCTGAAATGTACCTACACCTGCATAAGAAATTTTTCAATTACTATTTACTTTAGGTACCGTATTCTAGATTTCAAAGCTCCCAGCAACAATAGTTTAATTTTTTGTTATGACGATTGTCCAACATTTTGTGGGTTGGATCGTTCATCTAATTCCAAAATTTATTTTAGTTTCCTATTACATTTCTAAAAAGAATTAAGGCGATATAGTCTTGAATTTAAAAAAATAGACACTTGGAACTGTATTATACAGAAACTACTGGTCATAAGAACCAAAGATAAGAGACTACTGGTAAATGATAAGAGATTACTGCAAAACTAAACTTACATTTCAACTGTGATAAATGTAGGAAAGATATTATATATTTCAAACACAAACTAGGATATATTTAAGTTTTATAGTATATTTTGACAATTTCCTCTAACTTATCTTTTATGTTTGAAAAGTAAAATGCTGCATTTATTCTTCGATCAAACAGGGCTCTCTTAACTAACTAAAAAACGAGTTTCAAACCTAAAGATCACGAAGACTAGTATTAAAATCACGCAGTATTGTAATGTCCTCTACACATAAATGGAATATATTTAAAAAAACTGTTTATATTTTACTTATATGTCATTTAATCTGGCTCAGAATTAGATCGAAATGCACCTACGTCTTGGCGTATGTAAAAATCATGTTTATTGTCAAATAATTTATCTTAAAAAAGGAGGTTGTCGTTTGAAAATTTGGATTATGAGCACTTGCTTATCGATGACACATCGTATGTGTAGATCTTCAGATACTATTGACAGATATGAGTTCTTACTCAATGTACTATTATTTGATATTAGCGAACCATTTAACAATAAGTGAGTAATGTAATTGTGAAACACTATTAAAATCCTTAATAGTGTATTTCTATTTATTTTGTAATTACTATTGCATATAGATGTTAATGAAGTAATTGGTTTAAGGTTTCAGTTACAACATATAGTAAAACGGATTGTTTGCTTAACTAAAGTACGTAAATATAAATAGCATTATATAACTGGCATAAAAACTCTCTCATTGGTTGAGTGAACTCGTTTCTCAGGTAAGTGGAACGTAAAAATTTAGTTTTGAACACATCGCAAAAACTGGTTAGCTGAGGTTTTCTATGATAAGATAATATTACACTTTTGAGGTGTTCAAAGATTTGAGATGTCTATTTGTTGCCAAGAGTCCTCACTCCTCCACTAGTTCAACGGCTAGATAGTGTCAGAAATCGGGTGTTGCTGGTCACTTGGTTTTCTCATATCTTAAGTAGTTTCGGATATCAGAGATTCTAATGAATGTGCTGCAAATTTTCCAGAGTGGTTTATAAAGCTGGAAAATACGACAAATAATGACCAAATAGATTCGAATGTTTAGAGGATGTTAAATAAACCTATTAGAAATAGGTAAATAAATGAAATACAAACTTTTGTTGGATAAAACAATTTGTGTAAATCAGAAACAAATGTATTGATGTAATTGTAAGGACACGTGTAAAGGTAATTGATTAAATAATGAATGATTGCCATTGATTGCATTCTTCAACACAGGCATATCAATCCAATACACTGTGCATATTTCACAACTCATCCTGTTTAAACGGGATAGAGTGTTTTTTCCATTCTCTTTGTTTTCGGTTTAGTCATACAACATCCCGATGTGGAATATTTTGTTATAGTATAACAATGCTCATTTATTCTACAACTGATTATTGTTAAATCACTCACTCTCCGTACTAAGTGAAGGTGTACATAGTTCTAAGTAATCGATTCTTGTGCATGTTTATCTCATAAGCATGGAGAACCTCTTCGATAACTTTATTTGTAGAATAAACATTTAAAATTTTCAATCTCTGACGATAGGTTGAATGACACGTAAAAACGCTATCAGTAGATCCAACCTATAATTTGTTGTTTATGTGATTTAATATTGATATTAAGGGGCCTTCCCTTGGGTAGTGCAATTGATTATTTCTTTTGTAAATTGAGGATTAATAATCGTTTGTATAATGATTAATTTGGTTTCACCCCATAGTTTTTATATGAAAAAAGTAGTTAGCTAATCAACAAGATTACTGGATATCTGAAGGTACAGTTAAGTCAGTAAAACATCGAATTTTAGTCTCAGGACACGTAGTTCTAAGTAAGTTTGGGTCTCATATCTTGGCTGCTTAAAAGCAGACCACTAACCTATGAGGACCACCTCTTCAGTCCAGCAAGTGAGGGAAATACAAAAATGAGAGTGTTTAAAGGTAGCGGCACTTTTTATTTCTCCTGTACCTCTACTACTGTTTTTTATCTTTTATATTTATTTTTTTTCTATTCTGTTCACTTGGGACAAGGAGGTGTGGAAACCCCTCATTGCAATTAGTTTTAAAGGGATATTTACGCTGCTTTCAAAGTGAGGAGTGATAAGATGTTCAGGATGTTTAAGGTTGGAGGTAGGGATTGCTTCCTATCAATAGCGGGGCATAACCTTATTTCACCTTGACAGAAGGACAGGCTGAATATTATTCAGCCTCTTCCAGTCAAAGCAGGCAGAGTAAGTCAAACTCTCTCATATTTGGGCTCTAAAAAGCCTTTAACCATAAGGGAAGCCCCGGTTACTTCATCAGACATACTCTGCAGTAAACCATAACGACCAGCAATTGTTACCACAATATCTCGACATTTACGATTAGTGATTGGGTATAAAGCAGGCACAAATGAACCCGCCGGGAGATTCCATTTATGTTATTGATAATAAAAATATAGCGTTATCTACGTTGCGTTTTTAAACATAAACTTTATGTTTTATATAAAATTACTAATTTAAACAAAACAACAATACAAATTTTACTAAATATATGTAAATATTTTCTATTAACTGTTGTATATTGTCCTCTTTCATTTAGTTATAAAATGTGTAAAAAATATAGATAGGATTTTCTTTTACAAATAAATGATAAGGATATGTCAAATGTTTCAAAACCTACAATAAATGTACGTTTCCTAATCATTAAACGGTAATTTTTATTTTAAAATTATGTGAGACACTAATTCTTTAACACAAAAATGTTTTATATTTTCTATTAATGTTCTACATGTAATATCTTTTTACATTTCATATACTCCAATGATAACTGACTTCTAAATATAAAAGTAATACATATTTATACATTTTCATATGAGAAATTCTTAGCATTTATAATCAATACTCAATAACTTAATTTTAGGATGTTAAGAATGACAACGATAATTATTAAATAGGTACTGTGTAGTTTAATGTTTAACTTCTATATTAAGTTAATTACAAGATCTACGTAAATAAGAATTGTAGGCTACTAGTTCAATACTTAGCAAACCTTAAAAAGTAATATCTTATTTGTGCTTTTTTTCATACTTTGTCACGCAATGTGTTCTGCTTCTTAGTTTTGTAGGTTTTGATCATTTCAATTATTACTTCTGAAAATATTTATGCTATATATATATATATATATATATATATATATATATATATATATATATATATCCTCTGCTAGCGTAAAAATAGATGTGATTGAGTAAAAAGATAGGGACTTCCTTAAGAGAGCAATGGTGTCAAGGAAGATTTCCACCAAATCCTTAGTTTATAAATCGTGACCATTATCTTTTTTACTAGATTCTTTCACAAAGACCTATAATGTTACTTTGGCAGCAAATATTCGTGTAACTAAACGTTAAAACTACACAAATTCTCGTACACAAATAATATTGCTAGAAACATTAATAGTAGTACTTGATATTAACATTTCTGATATAAAGCCAAACTTACCGGCTTTGATATTACATACTTGAAAATAACCGCAATACAAGATGAGACTAAACTCAACGGACGAGATAACGATGTAGCCAAAGTTCGCTCTGACAAATCTGTAAACATAAGAATGAAAGCGGACTCAACAAATTCCAACTCTCTGAAGTGCTAGTTGTTAACCTAAGTAAATTAGTATTTCTTTGGTCACTCACTTAGACGGGCAGAGTAAAACGTTCTTAAGATTCATTTGCCCTTCAAAACGTATCTAAATAAACTGTGATTATATAACAGGTATTAAATTAATTAATTATACAATTTTAGTTAAATATTTATATCGTTTGAATTTAAAAAGCAATATTTGCTTGCAGTCACTGTGTGCTCTGTTTACATCAGTCTCTGAATTCTTAGATAAACATAGAATCTGTATGTTTGTATGTGTTTGTTTTCTTGAAGTGACTAGTTCTTTATGTGGGCTATGGATGTATGTTTTTCAAGGGGAAAACTTTCGATTCGCGTCACGGAACGTCAAGCATAATTATGTTTTCCACATGTTTTCAAAGTAGAATGACGGCTTTACCAAAAAAGTAAACAAACCATTATGTAAACATCTGATTTGAACTAATATGGCGTTAAAAGCATGTTTTACTGAAACTACCAGCAGTCGACAACTAGGCAATGGGCACGGTGTCCGTATTATTATTATCTGTATTATCTGTAATGTATTGTTTTCTTTTTCAGCAAAGAGAATTATTCGGATTCATCCACAAAATCATTAAAAAAGTAGTAATGAAAATGTCTAAATATTTATTAATTTAATATTTAGAAGTCAGTGATCATTGTAATATATTAAATGTAAAAAAATATTACAAAAAAATGTATAAAAATAATAAAAATTGTGTTTTTTTAAGAATTTAGTGTCATATTATTTTAAAATATAAAAATAACCATTTAGTAATTAGCAAACGTACTTTTTCAAGATATATATTCACAGCACGTTATAAGAAAACCATTTTTATAAAAACATTTATTTATTTATAACCCTTAATAAATAATGAAATTTTTAATGAAACTAATAATGACATTTTATGAAATTAAAACATTATGCATGGATGTTAACATTAATAAAAACTATTTAAAAAACTTTGAAAAAAAATTGAAGAGTTAAACCAAAATTAATCCTGCGTGTGTGCTTCATGTGATGGTTGATTTTTGACGTAGCCCTTTTAATGGGACTGATTTGTTGGGGGGCAAATAGTAGTGTGTTATCAATCATGTTGAGAAACTGAGGTGTATAGGAATGAGTTAAAAATAATAATGAAAATAATGAAACGCGTTTTTAATGAAATCTCAATCTAGTTTATTATGTGAAGCAAAATATCTGTTATTACTAAGTAAATGTTTCCAATAGCAAGGGTAAATCTTCGTGCAGAGAGAATTCATGCTTGTATGGAACCTTTTAATATAAATAATGTGAGATCAAGAGTAGCTTTTAACGTAATTGTTGTACTCGTACTCTTCAAGAACAGCCAACGATAAGCTCGAGGCTCTCGTTTCACCTTCACTTTCACACTTTTCTACTTCTGTTTTGGTGTTAGCTGATTACATCCTAAGCTGTTGCACGTGTTACAAGAAGAAAAACGGTATTATGCCTGTTGCAACAAGCAAGAATGTTTTTGTACTTTAGTGTATATTACTTCAAGAACAGCCAACGATAAGCTCGAGGCTCTCGTTTCACCTTCACTTTCACACTTTTCTACTTCTGTTTTGGTGTTAGCTGATTACATCCTAAGCTGTTGCACGTGTTACAAAAAGAAAAACGGTATTATGCCTGTTGCAACAAGCAAGAATGTTTTTGTACTTTAGTGTATATTACTTCAAGAACAGCCAACGATAAGCTCGAGGCTCTCGTTTCTCACCTTCACTTTCACACTTTTCTACTTCTGTTTTGGTGTTAGCTGATTACATCCTAAGCTGTTGCACGTGTTACAAGAAGAAAAACGGTATTATGCCTGTTGCAACAAGCAAGAATGTTTTTGTACTTTAGCGTATATTACTTCAAGAACAGCCAACGATAAGCTCGAGGCTCTCGTTTCACCTTCACTTTCACACTTTTCTACTTCTGTTTTGGTGTTAGCTGATTACATCCTAAGCTGTTGCACGTGTTACAAGAAGAAAAACGGTATTATGCCTGTTGCAACAAGCAAGAATGTTTTTGTACTTTAGCGTATATTACTTCAAGAACAGCCAACGATAAGCTCGAGGCTCTCGTTTCACCTTCACTTTCACACTTTTCTACTTCTGTTTTGGTGTTAGCTGATTACATCCTAAGCTGTTGCACGTGTTACAAGAAGAAAAACGGTATTATGCCTGTTGCAACAAGCAAGAATGTTTTTGTACTTTAGTGTATATTACTTCAAGAACAGCCAACGATAAGCTCGAGGCTCTCGTTTCACCTTCACTTTCACACTTGTCTACTTCTGTTTTGGTGTTAGCTGATTACATCCTAAGCTGTTGCACGTGTTACAAGAAGAAAAACGGTATTATGCCTGTTGCAACAAGCAAGAATGTTTTTGTACTTTAGCGTATATTACTTCAAGAACAGCCAACGATAAGCTCGAGGCTCTCGTTTCACCTTCACTTTCACACTTTTCTACTTCTGTTTTGGTGTTAGCTGATTACATCCTAAGCTGTTGCACGTGTTACAAGAAGAAAAACGGTATTATGCCTGTTGCAACAAGCAAGAATGTTTTTTGTACTTTAGCGTATATTACTTCAAGAACAGCCAACGATAAGCTCGAGGCTCTCGTTTCACCTTCACTTTCACACTTTTCTACTTCTGTTTTGGTGTTAGCTGATTACATCCTAAGCTGTTGCACGTGTTACAAGAAGAAAAACGGTATTATGCCTGTTGCAACAAGCAAGAATGTTTTTGTACTTTAGTGTATATTACTTCAAGAACAGCCAACGATAAGCTCGAGGCTCTCGTTTCACCTTCACTTTCACACTTTTCTACTTCTGTTTTGGTGTTAGCTGATTACATCCTAAGCTGTTGCACGTGTTACAAGAAGAAAAACGGTATTATGCCTGTTGCAACAAGCAAGAATGTTTTTGTACTTTAGCGTATATTACTTCAAGAACAGCCAACGATAAGCTCGAGGCTCTCGTTTCACCTTCACTTTCACACTTTTCTACTTCTGTTTTGGTGTTAGCTGATTACATCCTAAGCTGTTGCACGTGTTACAAGAAGAAAAACGGTATTATGCCTGTTGCAACAAGCAAGAATGTTTTTGTACTTTAGCGTATATTGTTTTCAAGAACAGCCAACGATAAGCTCGAGGCTCTCGTTTCACCTTCACTTTCACACTTTTCTACTTCTGTTTTGGTGTTAGCTGATTACATCCTAAGCTGTTGCACGTGTTACAAGAAGAAAAACGGTATTATGCCTGTTGCAACAAGCAAGAATGTTTTTGTACTTTAGTGTATATTACTTCAAGAACAGCCAACGATAAGCTCGAGGCTCTCGTTTCACCTTCACTTTCACACTTGTCTACTTCTGTTTTGGTGTTAGCTGATTACATCCTAAGCTGTTGCACGTGTTACAAGAAGAAAAACGGTATTATGCCTGTTGCAACAAGCAAGAATGTTTTTGTACTTTAGCGTATATTACTTCAAGAACAGCCAACGATAAGCTCGAGGCTCTCGTTTCACCTTCACTTTCACACTTGTCTACTTCTGTTTTGGTGTTAGCTGATTACATCCTAAGCTGTTGCACGTGTTACAAGAAGAAAAACGGTATTATGCCTGTTGCAACAAGCAAGAATGTTTTTGTACTTTAGTGTATATTACTTCAAGAACAGCCAACGATAAGCTCGAGGCTCTCGTTTCACCTTCACTTTCACACTTGTCTACTTCTGTTTTGGTGTTAGCTGATTACATCCTAAGCTGTTGCACGTGTTACAAGAAGAAAAACGGTATTATGCCTGTTGCAACAAGCAAGAATGTTTTTGTACTTTAGTGTATATTACTTCAAGAACAGCCAACGATAAGCTCGAGGCTCTCGTTTCACCTTCACTTTCACACTTTTCTACTTCTGTTTTGGTGTTAGCTGATTACATCCTAAGCTGTTGCACGTGTTACAAGAAGAAAAACGGTATTATGCCTGTTGCAACAAGCAAGAATGTTTTTGTACTTTAGTGTATATTACTTCAAGAACAGTCAACGATAAGCTCGAGGCTCTCGTTTCACCTTCACTTTCACACTTTTCTACTTCTGTTTTGGTGTTAGCTGATTACATCCTAAGCTGTTGCACGTGTTACAAGAAGAAAAACGGTATTATGCCTGTTGCAACAAGCAAGAATGTTTTTGTACTTTAGTGTATATTACTTCAAGAACAGCCAACGATAAGCTCGAGGCTCTCGTTTCACCTTCACTTTCACACTTGTCTACTTCTGTTTTGGTGTTAGCTGATTACATCCTAAGCTGTTGCACGTGTTACAAGAAGAAAAGCGGTATTATGCCTGTTGCAACAAGCAAGAATGTTTTTGTACTTTAGCGTATATTACTTCAAGAACAGCCAACGATAAGCTCGAGGCTCTCGTTTCACCTTCACTTTCACACTTGTCTACTTCTGTTTTGGTGTTAGCTGATTACATCCTAAGCTGTTGCACGTGTTACAAGAAGAAAAAACGGTATTATGCCTGTTGCAACAAGCAAGAATGTTTTTGTACTTTAGTGTATATTACTTCAAGAACAGTCAACGATAAGCTCGAGGCTCTCGTTTCACCTTCACTTTCACACTTTTCTACTTCTGTTTTGGTGTTAGCTGATTACATCCTAAGCTGTTGCACGTGTTACAAGAAGAAAAACGGTATTATGCCTGTTGCAACAAGCAAGAATGTTTTTGTACTTTAGTGTATATTACTTCAAGAACAGCCAACGATAAGCTCGAGGCTCTCGTTTCACCTTCACTTTCACACTTGTCTACTTCTGTTTTGGTGTTAGCTGATTACATCCTAAGCTGTTGCACGTGTTACAAGAAGAAAAGCGGTATTATGCCTGTTGCAACAAGCAAGAATGTTTTTGTACTTTAGCGTATATTACTTCAAGAACAGCCAACGATAAGCTCGAGGCTCTCGTTTCACCTTCACTTTCACACTTGTCTACTTCTGTTTTGGTGTTAGCTGATTACATCCTAAGCTGTTGCACGTGTTACAAGAAGAAAAACGGTATTATGCCTGTTGCAACAAGCAAGAATGTTTTTGTACTTTAGCGTATATTACTTTTCATGGACGTAAGTGTCACAAAATATTTATCCATCTGAACTAATCGTTTGAAACAGTTGTAATCTCAAAAGACTTATAATAAAAATTTTTATTCTTATAATAGAAACAATAATTTTTAAGTCGTCTTAATATTTATCACCATCAAAATAAATTTTAATAGCGTACAGCACTAGAGAGTACTGATTATCCCCAAAGCACCGAATCTGTTTAAATCATTACTACTTGTAACATATGTTAATAAATACACAGTCACTTGCTTAAGGCTTCAGCCAGGTCCAAAGAAGTAAAAATTAGTCTACTCCTAACAAACAACTATTTTTTTCGAAATTAATAAAATAATGTTTTGTTACTGTATTTGGTTTAAGTTTTTCTCCCATTATTTATAATTTTAAGTTTTTTTTTACATTTTATAAAGTATCATTAGGCCATTTGTATTGCTCTGTTCTTGATGAACTTATTACGCATGTGAAGCTATAACACAAAAGTACAATTGGCTTGGTTTAAAATGCGTTAACTACAAGTATGTCAGTACACTAACAATTAATATTCAGAAAGTAGCGCAGTTCTTTGACAGGTCAACAAAGTCATCGAGAGATTTTTCGCATATACGAAGTACAGTCATCTATAAAATACAGTACCCATTTTTATATCTGAACAAAACAGTAAACTCATTAAACCCGTATTAAAAATAGTTGTTTATAACACACCGAAGTAGAGAATTTATGGTACTACCACTAATTATTTTGCCAATTGTTTAGAAAATATGTATTAAAAATATCCTGTAAATTCATAACCTTCTTTTTTATTTGAATCAGTAAAAATAAGAAGTTGAACCTAAATAGTTAAAAATGTATGAGTAATTTACATATTGCCTGTTAAAAACTGAACGGGTCAATTAATCTTTCCATTCAGCAATAAGTAAAGTTTTAATGGAAGCTGTCAACGAATGCTTGTAGTGACACGATAAAAGTAATGACTCAAGTTGTGTAATGACCGCCCACCTCTGTAAGTGATATTTTTAACTCTGTACATTATTATCTGTGTAATGATCATTAATGCGAGACCTTAATTGCACAATTGATAATTACATTGAGATTAATTGATTCGATCAGTAGCAAACTCTGAAACCAATGTTGCTAATGCTTACATTTGCAAAATATATTATATTGTTACATGAACATCAAATAATATGTAATTTAATGTTGGTACAGAAAAATGTAAAAAGAAAATTTAATTAATTTCTTTTACTGTGTATTGTAAATACTTAACGGTATTGTAACAAATCGTATTTGCAGTAATGCAATTAATATGTTCGCGTTTCAGGTTCATCGACGTCAAAGAGGAAATTACACATTTGTGTCAAGAGTGAGTACAGTGGATGAATCATTTGTCACCTACTAAGTGTAATTAGCAGTGAATGATAGCAATAAAACTGTCAATTTTGAAATATAAATTATTTACGATATTTACTGGAAACCTGTAGTTTGAATTATGTGTTCAAAATTAAGGGGATTTACTCTAAGTATATATTATGTCTCTCATTATCAAATTCTGGTTCTCTTTATCTACAACTAAAGATTCGGTAGATATAAATCCAATTACATGTAAGCAAACAATTTGTTGTTTTATTCCCATACTTAAATGGAGTACTAAACTTCTAATTTTTTAAGCCTTTATTATTGAAGTCGCTACTTCTTTTTGTGGGCAATGGATGTATGTTTTGAACGGGGAAAACATTTTCGTTTCGCGTCAAGCATGTTTATGTTTTCCACGTGCTTTCAAAATAGAATGACAGATTTACCGAAACGTAAACTAACCGTTACATAAACATCTGCTCTGAACTTACAAAATGTTATGTTAAAGAAAAATATGTTAGGAGGAGTTGAAAGAGAAATATAAACTACAATAAAATACAATATTAAACGTGATGTGGAAAATAACGAAATAATTCTTTAATCTAGTAGTGTTTTACAATAAATAGTTTTTTTAACTGTTCGATCAGTTTACTCATATTATTATTGACGTAAATGTTTCCGACATATCTTATCATCTGGATGTATCCTTGCTTCTGCAAACTTTTCTTTTCTTTTTTTTTTTTAAATTTCAGGTTAGGTTATTTAATCTCCAATTTAAAAGCTGTCATCATTTTGAAAATCATTTAATACTTGCTATTAGTAGATATGTTAACAAAAAAACACACAAAAAACTTCCAATGCCAAAAATTGTTAGAAAGAAACTAAAATATATGATAAAATAATTGTTTGAATAAATCTATGATTGTTAATTAATTTATTAATAAATCTGCCGTAAAATATATTACATTTTTACATAATTTAATAGCAGTATTTAAAGCTCATTGCATTCTAAATTGAATTTAAGCACACTTAATATTAATCCCTATTGTAGTTCACTACTAGTTTCGTCCTGAAGTTATTCAAAATAAATAAATTAGATCTTTACTTGCTGAAAATGCTGTAGTATAATTTAATTCTGAAGAAAGTAATAATTATAATCATTATTAATCATGAAAGTCTTGCTGTTAAGTATAATTTTAGAACCTTTACTTAACTTCATTGGGCCTTACCTTACATTCGCTTAAAAATTAAATTACATAAATAGAGGTTTATTAAACATTTTGTTGAAAAACGTTTAATGCCATTAATTATCATTTAAAAGATCAATTAAATCTAACAAAGTCAAACGTTATAATCATGAATACAACGAGATATGGAACAATAATAGGTTCCGTGTTTACAAGATATTTTAGTAATCCAGGGGGATTTAATAAAATTCCAAGGTGAACTCAGTAATTATTCAGTGCCTAAATCTAATTTTTCTTATAGTTTTAAACCAATTTTTATACTTAGAAATATATAATATATATATATATATATATATATATATATATATATATACGTATATAATAATTGTATTTGTAATGAAATACTTCCCAATAAGAAGATATAAGATTTTTTTCTCTAGGTCTTCACTATTTTTCAGAAATTTGTTATGCTACAAATTCACGGTAGCCAGAAATAAGTATTATTTTAATGGATCCTTTGTTTATCTGAAAAATAAATATATAAATTTCTCGCTGAATTCAAAATAATATTTCATCATTAAAATGGTTGAATGAACTTCTATAAAATAAAAACATAACGATAAAATCTTTGATTTTGTTTGTATACAAAGTAATACCCAAAATAATAAGTGTGTGTTAGCTACAATTGAATTTTTATTAGAAAAACACAGTTGTTTGGTAGTTTTTAATTGATAGCATATTACGAAAAGTTACAAAAAATTATAATACGATATTTTCAGAGTATAAAATGGTTTGCTTAATTTTTAAAATGTTAACAGTGGTGAAACTTCAATAATGAGGAAAAGTACGTCAGGAATTATGTTACAGATATGGCATTGGGACGCACAATATATTTTTTCTCAAGGATTTGTTGCTGAGTTCATGAGATATGACTCTAGTAATTTTGCTAATAACTAACCATATTAAGGATATATTCTTCTAAAAAGATAACCCAAAAATATCCATGATAGGATGTTAAATAATCCTATTACAAATAATGTAAACACGTTAGACTATGCTGGATAAACCAATAGGAAACTGGCATCAAACAGAGTACACAGATCTCGGCAAAAGAAAATGATTGAATAATGAATAATTATCATTGATTTCATTCTTTAATACAGAAATCTCGTTCCAATGCACTTAGCATATTCCACAACTCATCCTGTTTACACGAGGTGGCGTGCTTTCCTTGTGTCTTTTCATAATCTTTGCTTTTTAGTTTAATTAAACAATATCGCGCTATGGGATACTGTGATACAAGGTGTTATAGTAAACCAACGTTCATAAAAGGTAACCTCGGTTTAGAGTATATTTGGTTTAGGTTTAGTTACAAAATATAGTAAAACATTTTATTTACTTAAAAGTTTGCTTGTAACTACAGTATGTAAATTTAAATAGTATTATGTAACTGGTATAACAATTCTCTCATTGCTTAAATGAACTGAAAGAATGATGATAAATGTTTTCAACACATTATAAAAACTGCAAGCTGAGGGCTTCCATGATAGGACTATATACAACTTTTGACACGTTGAAATATCTGGGATTTGTATTTGTTGCCGGAATCTCGCTCCTCTTATGGGATGATTAATGGATAGGTGGGCACAGAAATTGGATGTTACTGAATGTCTATCGAGTTCTATAAATATGTCAGCAGGTAAAACTAGTGGGGTTTTCTCATCTCGTGGTTTCAGACATCAGGGATTCTAATGAATGTGCTACGCCATTTCCAGAGTGATTTACAGAGCTGGAAAATATGACAAATGTGATAAATAGATTCAAGTATTAGAGGATGTTAAATAATTCAAATATGTAATCAAGTGAAATAAATAATTGTTGCTTGATAGAGCAATTAGGAAATTCGTATAGATCAGGATACAAGTATCCTGGTAAAGGCAATTGATTGAATAATAAATAATTTCCATTGATTGCATTCTTCAACACGGACATATCGTTTCAATACACTCAGCATATTTCACGACTCAAGATATTGTTTTTCAAGATGTGGAGGGTTTTCTCGTGTTTTCCATCCACTATGCTTTTTAGTATAGTCAAACAACATAAGGTATTGGGAATGGTCTGTGTGGAATATTGTGTTAAATAGTATTATAGTACAATAATGCTTATATATGCTTCAACTGATTATTGTTAAATCACTCCCTGTACAAAGTGAAAGTGTTACACATGGTTCTAAACGATCTATTCCTATGCATGGTTTATTCCTCCTAAACATGAAGAACCGAAGTACTAGTTTTATTTGTCGAATAATCAATATTAGTAATAATAAAATATGACGATAGGTTACAGAAATGGTATTATAGTACAATAATGCTTATATATATGCTTCAACTGATTATTGTTAAATCACTCCCTGTACAAAGTGAAAGTGTTACACATGGTTCTAAACGATCTAATTCTTATGCATGGTTTATTTCTCCTAAACATGAAGAACCGAAGTACTAGTTTGATGTGTCGAATAATCAATATTAGTAATAATAAAATATGACGATAGGTTACAGAAATGGTATTATATAGAAGTTTAGGTTTTGTTGTGAATTATAGATTTTTAACTTTTTTTAATCTTACGAAAACTGTATACAAATACCTAGAAAATCTTAGAAAATTAAGGGAAATAAAAACACTATGGGCAGTTCCAACTTATCATGTGCTTTTTAGAAGAGTTATTATTGATATGACAGAGCCTTCTCGGTTTCGTACAATGGAGTTTCTCTTTTGTAACTGATAGTTAATATTAGTTTCTATAATAATTAAACTTATGGATTCACCCCATAGTTTGATATGATAAAAGTAGCTAGCTAATCACCAAGGTTACTACTATCTGTGTAGGTACAGTCTAGTCAGTAAAAA
The DNA here is from genome assembly GCF_021130785.1 of Homalodisca vitripennis. Taxonomy (NCBI): domain Eukaryota; kingdom Metazoa; phylum Arthropoda; class Insecta; order Hemiptera; family Cicadellidae; genus Homalodisca; species Homalodisca vitripennis. The sequence goes on along the minus strand of NW_025781162.1, from coordinate 12,490 downwards.
ATTATACTTTTTGTCGTCCACGATGGCTTGGCTCTGAATTCAACCCATATTTTGGCTGCTTTAGAACAGACAACTAGGAATCTTCAAGACATCTATTTTGGTTTCCTAGATAGGTATTTCCAACAGAGCATGATGACCAACTCGTCTGTAGAGCAAGTAAAAAGTTCAAAAGTGAGGACAATTTTAGGATAGCGGCAATTCCCTTTCATCATGTACCTCTCTTGCTGTTCACTATCTTTTAATTTATGTTTTCTTTTAGGTTCACTTAAAATAAGGAATTATAAAATTTCCTCATTGCACTTAGTTTTAATAGAACTTTTACGCTACTTTCGAAGTGAGAAGTGGCAGGATATTCAGGATGTGTAAGGTTGTGAGTGTGGATCACTTCCTGTCAAATACAGGAAGTTCTCAGTCATGTCACCCTGGAAGAAGGTCAGGCTAACTGGAAGAGGAAGTTAAACTCCCTCATGTTTATTCTTAAAATAGCACTTAACATTAAGGGAGCCACACTTTCTTCAACAGTCACCCTCCGAAATGAACTAGCGACCAGCAGTGTTTACCCCATTATCTCAACATTTATGGGTTGTTATGGGCAAATCCTGTACATCTTTTTGGGTTGCCAGTATAGGTTTACTGATATGTATAAACCAGCCAGGTTACTGATAATGAAAATATGGCGTTATCTACGCTGAAGTTTTGAGCACAAAACTTATGTTTTTTGTTATATCCAACTGCATAAAAAACTATACTAAAATTGTGTAAATATGTTAATGGTATGTTGTTATTGTTTTTATTATATTGACATATAAACTGTACCGTAAATCTTTAGATCGGCGTTTTCTATTACAAAAGAAAGATACAAAACTGACATAAGGAGATATATATTAGGAATATACGTAAGTAAGTTGTATTAAAATATTTTACTGTATTGGACTAATTCATTTACTACAATAAGATTCACTTTACACCTTTCACAGGAAAATTATGTTTATTTAAAACATTTTAGCTCTTATTTTTCATTTTTAAGTGCAATATAACTAGAGAGATTTGTACTTGTTCAAAAGTTGGCAAAGTAACAGCCCCCTTTTCACTTGTTATCAAAAGGGTTTAGAGTGTGGTAATTTGTGGAGTTTGTTGAGTACAATGTTCACTTTTGTAGTGTTTAGGATTTACCAGACAAAACTTTTACTTAACTTTCTTGTGTAATCTTTATTAAAGCAACTCTACTTTTGAAGGGTTCTTTGAACGAGTAAGTGTAACAACATGTATACATACAGAGACAAATGTTACCAATGTTAGTACTTGAAACTTTATACTCCAAAAAAATCTTACTATAATTCTGTTTGAATTATTTGCTCATAATCTACCAAAAGAAATTACCGAGCAACAAATATTTTTTGTTAATAAGCTTTCAATAGAAGCTAACAAACAAAAGTATTATTTTTGAGTATTACTGTATACATGAACAATATCTAAGTATAAATAAGAAGATATATTTAATAAAAGTAAAATGTAAGCAAGTTAATGCTGAAAAATATATTTTAGTTCAGAGATGATTTTTTGATTTTTCGAAAATTAAGTCTACAAACGAATTATTATAATTTCTTGTTTGTTTAAGTAAGTATTTTTTATTTAATATTTTTATGCTGCTGTGAATGTAATCTATGCATATTTTTGAGTGGAATGAAAAAATAGTGAGGAACGTATGGGCAAAATTGTTACTTTCTTATTAGGGAACGATATTGTAACATATACAATCATTTTATAATCAATATTTTCAAACTTAAGTGATGCATAAACATCTATGAGAAATATAAGATTAAGGTACTAAAACAATCACTGAAGTTACTTTGGTATTTTTAAACCCCTGGGTATTAGGGATAAGGTCTTGTTTACAACTGACATTTTCACGAAAGTTTATCATTAAAATCACGTATACTTACTTCCAATTACCTTTTAAAATAGAACAATGCTTGTTACATCTGGTATCGTAGCTAGAAACATAGTAAAATACTGGAAAACTAAATCAATAATAAAAGGTTTACAAAAAAATGAAGTAATAAAGTAAATTTAGTACTTCCATTTAAGTTTTGTAATTAAAAAACCACTAATAATTAGTATTTAGTTTACGTATAATAGGATTGATATCTACTAAATTTTAATAAGTAGGTAGGTTTGACCGGAGGTTTTTGATAATGAGAGGCATATTAAGCATACTAAGAATGAAATAACTTAATTTTGGTCTCGTGATTCAAATTCCAGGGTTCCAGAAAAGTATCGTAAATATTTTATATTTCAGTAATTACGAGAGAGGTTTCATCGCTATCGTTCACTGTAAAGTACAGATGGTAGACGACAAGTCATTCATACACCGCTATCGCTCTTGACACATGTTAATTAAACTATCTTCTATTTGACATTGATCAACCTGAAATATGAGCGTTTTAATTGTGTTACTGAAAATATGATTTATTACAATAAATAAGTGTATATAAGTGTTTTTGTATACAGTATATACAGGAAAACAAATAATTTAAAACTTCTTTTTACATTTTTGTTGTATTAACACACAAATAAATATTATTGTTTGGTGATATAAATGTAATATATTTTGTTTGTCCTAATATTAGTATTTACGAAATTTTAGAGTTGCTACTGATCTAACAAAGTAATCTCTATATAATTATCATCTGTGCACTTAAGGTCTCGCACTAATGATCATCACACAGATAATGATGTACAGATGTGAAAAGAGCACTTAAAGAGGTAGTCGGTCATCGCACAACTTGTGTCATTACTTTTATCGTGTCACTACAAGCTCTCGTTGACAGCCTCCATTAAAACTTAACTTATTGATGAATGGGAAGATTAATTAACCTGTTGAGATTTTAATGGGAAAATTTAAATGACTGATAAACTTTATTTCTATTGATTTAAAAAAGAAAGAAGATTATGAATTTACTAAATATTTTCAATACGTACATATCCTATAAAAATGTGTACTGTATTTTTTAAATGAATGACCTTTATAGATACGAGACATATAACAATCTCGCATTATGTGTACCTGATAGACAACAGTGCTATTTATTTTATGTTAAAAAATTTTTAGTGCACTTACATACTGGTAATTAACGTATTTTAAACAAAATCAATTACACTTTATGCTTCGTATTGCATTATAAGAGCTTCAAATATGATAATTTATAAATGTAAATAAAGCTTACAATTACAAATAATTAGATTAAAGCTTTAAAACTTAAACCGAATATAGTAAAAATATATTATTTGATAGATTTTTTTAACGGAGTAGTCTACTTGGAATTTATTTTCACCTGGCTGAAACCTTAAGTGACTTAAAGTGTATTTTATAAAACATATATTGCAAATAGTAAAAGTTGAAACTGAACATGCACTTGGGGGCTAGTCAGTGATATCTAGGGTAGTATGTTATTAAAATATACTATGAGGGTAATAAATATTTTAATGATCACAAAAAAAACGTGAAAATTTCATATAACATAGCATCATTGATTATAAGACTTTGGTTCATAACTAATTTTAAACGATTAGTTATGATGGATATGTTTTGTTATACTTACGTCCACTAAATGTAATCTACATTAAAGTACAACATATTTATTGCTAGCTGTAACACCAAACATTGTTAACTAAGCTAACACTAAAACAGAAGTAACCGTTTGTGAAAGTGAAGATAAAACGAAAGCCTCAAGCTTATCGTTGGATTTTCTTGAAGAGTTCAACAATTACGTTAAAAGCAACTCTGATCTCACATTATTATATTATAAGTTCTATCTAAGTATGAACTCTCTCTGCACGATGATACCTCTATGCCATTGATATGGAAATATTTAATTAGTGATAATGGATATTTCGCTTCACATAATAAAATAGATTGAGCGAAAAAAAAAACCATTAAAAACGTGTTTCGTTATTTTAATTATTAGTGTTAACTCAATCCTATAACCTCTCAGTTTCTCACCATGATAACACACAAAAATTTTCACCCTAACAAAACCAATTCTATAAAAACAATAATATAAAAATCAACTTTAACAACAAGCACATACATGCAGAACTGTGTTTTTTTTTTTAAATTTTTTGCGTGCCTATAAATTTATTTTTATGTAACAAGTATTAAATGGGTACATTTTTTTAAATATTTTATATTAATATCCATTCCTAACATTTTGAAAATTCTTAAAGAAATAAATTGTTTTAATAAAACATAATACTCCATACAAACACATCATGATCATCTAGGAACTAAGAGTCAAATATATAATGTAAACGTAGTGACTATAACCAAATATTTACTTATGTTATTCAAACGACATATACATACATACATATATATATATATGTTATATATGTGTATATATATATGTATATATGTGTGTATATAAGTAGATAATAATATGGGGTTCCTGGCGCACTTTCGGAGCCGACCGAAAAGCAATGTAAAATACTGTTTCAATGTACCATAAAGGAAGCTGAGAAATAACACAGCAAATCTCAATGAAAAATTAACCGAATCTACAGTCGTTCGTCTCCAAAAGCGATCCAGGATCGGCACATTACTATCTACTCTGAGGAATGAAAAATTAACCAAATCTATAGCTGTTTTCTTCTACTTTCTTAAGCTGTTGGAAACTAATCTGATTTGTAAAATGTTGTCAAATCTGCTACGAATAAAGGAAAAATCTTCGAAATCTTAATAAAATTTAATCAATTTAAAACATTTTTTACTAAAAACATACTTTAATAAAAAACTTTTTCTACTAAATAGTCACCAAACAACATGAACTCACCAAAGTCTCTACAATTTCTAGCATTAAAACAGTGTAACAAAGATGAATTCAGTGAATTGCCGGTTTATTTTCAACAACAGTTGATACCGTCTTCGATACTTTCCTTAAATGAAACAGAATTAAAAGAACTTGTAGAGTCCTTTTGCAGAAAGAAACGAAAACTGCACACGTGTACACACAAAAAACGAAAAAAATAAGGGATTATATATTTAATATAATTACGAAAGATATTGAAAAGAAAGTAAAAAAATAAACAAACAGAGAGTTTTTTCAAATCGTTTTTTTTTTTATAAAAATTTTTTCCCATATTATATACGTCCTTTTCAAGGATAATCAAGACTTAATTGATGAATTTCTTAGGAATTTTTGTAAGTAATCAAGATTTATCAACACAATTCATTAAAGAGCATTATAGAAATTTTTCTTATAGAATATAGCCACATTTTGTGTGAAACAATTGTAGATAATATTCCATGTGATTTCCTATGAAGAAAGACACCAACTATGGTTATCAAAACAGTACTATGACGTGGGGAGGGACTGCAAGTTTTAGAGCACAACTGAAAAGAAACATCTGGACAAAAAAAAGTAACCACACATTACTGAACTAACATGTTTTTCTTCTTTCCAAACAGCTGCTGATGATCAAAGCTGAAAAAAAACATATGGGAATGGGAGAAAAAAAGTAACTCTCATATGGAAGAATATTGATTTATTTTCAGTTAGGAAACAAACTCAAGGTCTCAGCGTTCCTAGTGGTAACGCAATACGTCATGAAATTATTATGAAGTTAGTCGAGGTCACCGCGTTCCTAGTGGTAACGCCTACGTCATAGTTAGTGAAACAAACTCTCACAATGTTCATCACTCTTTCTTCCAAAATTCTTCATACTCTTTTTCTTTCAACATATTTGTAACATCCTTATGAATTCTCCAAAAACGTACAGTTGAAATTGATAGCAATTTTTAATTTAGGATATTGATTCACTAGTCTTCCAATTATTCGTAATCTCCTTCCATATCCTTCGTTTATACCAAAATGTTTCTTGATAAATGTTTTCCATGGTTCTTGTTCCTTGTAAGAATATTATAGTAAATTTGTAAAAAATAACCAAATTCAGAATTTACATGAAAAGTTCTTGCAGAATGTCGTTTAATTGTTATATTATAGCTAGACAAAAAAGTATGAATCTCCAACATGTTTTTTTTTCATTCGGCAAAATTAATTTTGTTATTTTATCATCTGGAGACAAAAGTTTCAATAGTGAAAGATGTATTTGTTCGTTTGATTTTATTGGTTTTTCTTTCATTAATTTGAAGTTTAAAATACTCTTTAGGTCCCATTTAGGTTTTTTAGGTAAAGTAATACTAACCTTCAACCTTTCAACTTCTTGTAGTGATTTGTTCTCAAGTACATTAATTATTTTCAACGATTTCTCATGATAACTTTTTTAGTTCAGCGAAATTGTTGTAGCATACACTATTTGAGCTTCTTCGATTTCACCTTCTAATTCCATAATAAATGGTATGTTAAACAAAATACAACACTTATCACTCAGATAGCCAACGCCCAGTATTGCTGTTTCATCTACAAGGAAAATTACGTATATTACAAGCAGTAGTACCAACATGCTAAAATGGAAATTTCCCATAATAATAGATAGTCAATAGTTATTGTTTTCAATGTATATTATAAAAGTATTATACTTGTGAATGTATATGAAATGAGCAAATCTTTCCAAACTTGTATCTCAAAAACTAACTTAACAGATTTTGATGAAATTTGGATACACATATAGCAAATGCTTAACTCTTTCGACTTAATTTAATCCATAAGGGTGAAATCATCCCCTATTTCTTAATATTCAAAGAAAAATAAGAAAATTTTATCGGAAAAATCTGAAACTTCAAAAACAAGCGAGTTTCAACTTAAAATTTCATGAAAATAACAAAATTTTCAAAATCTAACCCCAATCATCCCTTATCTTAAAACTCTTATATCTCGAGAACTATTAGAGCTTTTTTTGATGAAATTTGGTATATAGGATCAGTAAATATTAAAGTATTTTTTTAAATCATCACTTCCGGTCCATGACCTTGGAATAGTTTTTTCCTAATATCATCCCTATTTTTTCAAAATTTTGTTATGTAATTTAAAATGTAAATACTTTTACCAATGTCTTTAACAAATTCTGTAAAGTTTTTAAAATATTCCGATGAATAATATAGAAAATACGATGATTTTTACTGAATTTCTTTAATATCGTTCTTAATCACATCATAGGCTAAAAATTTCTCAGAAACCACAACAACATAACAAATCGCGTTTGTAACAGCATTTTGAAAATCCATATTGATAATTATATCGTTCTTTGAACCAGAAATATTTGTCAAACTCTTTGTTGTATCAATGACATAAGTAGGTCTATTCGCTAAAAATTCTTTAGGATTGTAATACATTTCCTTATTATTACAGTAAACTTTCTTAAAATCTTGATACATCTGATACATGATTCTGAAAAGACCTCCTGAAATGTTTAAGTTTTGTAATTCACCTGGATAATAAGAACCGTTCAATTTTAACTCTGATATTTTTTACATTCAAACTATCAAATTTTGATGGATTTTTCTCTTGATTATTCTGTCTATCTGTTTGAAAACCTATGAAACGAACTTGGGATTGAAGATATTTCTATAAATATTTGTGATATCGAACGAATAAGTTGTTCCGGAAATACCTTTTTGTTCAATACATTGCCAATCTAGAAAATTAAACATAATGTTTTGACTTTTTGTAATTTCATCAATCAACCTAATTTTACTCGTGGTTTTATAATCAATCATTGGAACTCTAATAAAAAAATCTGTAATTGTTATTTTTCCATCAACAGGCATAACATTTCCAGTTGCAGTCTTCAGAATCACATCATTGTCTTCTGCTCTTATAAAACTTAGATAAAATCCTCCTTTATAGATCGGAATAGTAACATTTTCAAAAAATCCTAATCCAAAATGAGATAAAATTCCAGCTGCTTCAAAAACACCAAATTTAAAATCTGATTCAAAGCCATTAGAAGTTTGAGAAAATAACATCACTTTTTGAATACGAAATAGTTCCTTTAATTGTGCTTAATTGGCCACAGTTTTCGACTTCTTCTATCAATTTATTGTGTTTTCTTACTTCAATCTTAGAAAATAAAAACGGTATAAAATTATCGATTAATCTAACATTATCAGTTCCAAGATATGCTTGACCATCTTGTTTTGTTAAAGTTCCAGAAATATAAAACTGGAAGTTAGACGAGCAAAAGTTATCTCCAAAATCAATATTAAACTCAGTTCTTTTATTCGGTTCATTCAAATGTTGTTTACTAATTGGATAGAAATTTTTAAACTCCGCCCTTTCAATATCACTAGCATATTTTTTGTAGTCCGCCATTTAATAAGAGAAAATTTAGAAATTTTAAACATCATGTATAAGAAAGATATCATTTTTTCATCGATCTAATGTACGTTTTTTATAAGAAAAGATATAAATTTTAGTAAAATAATTAAAAAGATTACAGTCATTTTTTTAATGATCTACTTCGTCATATTCGGGATTCTCTTCCTTAAATTTTGCGATCTCGGTCACATATTTCAATAAAATTTGCACAGGATAGTAACCGCTATCTATAATATTGTTCCAATCAACTGTATCTTTATTTTCATCCAAAAACTTTATACTCAAGTGTTGATAGAGACAAAGAACAGACATATGATATTTTAATTGATAATGTATATTTTCTTGAATGAACTCTGGGGACAGAGTTTGATATTTTGCAATGTTATACCAATTCAATTTGTTTACGTAAAATCTCCATCATATCTTCGGATAATTCATATTTTTGAGAAATGTCCATCCCAATGTTCTTTTTTTCAAATCTCTTTCGTGTTTGCATGATAAAAAGATCGAAAGCACTGTAATGTCCCGCCATCTCTATTTATTAGGAAAAAATTTTCAAATCAAGTTTTTATAAATTGGCTCTTTCCTTGAGTTACATTCAGCACATTTTTCCAGAAATTCTCTTAACTCCATTGATGTTTTGCATAGTATTTTATATCATTTTGTTGCAGTTTTTTCTTTACATCTCACACAATATATGAGCGCCATTTATTTAGGGAAAATTTAAAATGAATCATCATAACCGCCTAATCTATTACATCTGTTATCAATGTTTTCAAAAGATTTATTAACATCTTCTTTAAATTTATTAAAGTTTTTCTTCTAGTTTATTTACTTTTATCGAGATATAAAAGAGTATTGATCATCTATTCTTTTAAGTAATTCATTATTTATGTGTTACTTTCTCATTGAAAACGTGTACCAAAGTTTTCAAAAAAGTTTACTTTCTCATTGAAATGTGTATCAAAATTTTCCAGAATTTTTGTAACTACTTCACTAACTAATTCATTAACATTATTTTTTATATGTATTAAAGTTTTCTTCTAGTTTATTTACTTTATCAAGTAATTCACCAACATCGTCTACTGATCTTTTACTTCTTTCATCAAGTTTTTCATAGACTTCTGTTGTAAAATCTTTAACATGCTGTTTATGAATTCTCATAATTTTGTTTTAGTTCATTAAACATTTTAATAGGATCTTCTAATTGAATCATTACAACAACATCAAATGGATTAATTCCTTTACTAACACTGCTAATTCTTTTTCCTTTAAAATCTAAGGCATTTTTAACATTCGGATCATGTAAATCATCAATATCGATGTTTTCCTGATAATTTTAGAGGTTTTAAAATTTGTTCTTTAACAACAACATCATGTTTGTCAATACCAGGTCGAACACCGACAATTCTTTTTTTATTAGCCAAACTAACATAATTCCTTTTCAACTTTGATCGCTTCAGTAATTTTATCAGCTTTTTCGATATGAGACATTAAATTGGTAAATAATTTTTTTACACCATCATCAACTTCTTTTTCCAATGTTATTTATTTTATCAGCAACTTCATTTGAACTCATGAAAATTTGCAAGTTTGTTATCATATTCTGCTTTAAAAATCTTCAATCTCGACAGCAAACATATCTGAATCTGGAAGGGTTTGTAATAAATTTTCTAACTTGTTATCAAACTCATTTCTCAAACTATCAAAATTGAAACTATTATCTACATTTTGAATAATTTGTGTACCAAATACGTCAAAAATATTTTGTGAATCCATATTTATTAAGCAATAATTTGTTAACAACTTCTTTAAAATCTTTACCATCACTCAGTTCATTCAACACAAAAACACATAAATGACCACAAATTGGGGGATCTTTATAGTCTTGAATCTGAGAATCATTGTAGTAGACGCTTGATTTTTTCAAATATTTAATCAATTTCTATAGGTGGTTTGTCCTCAATTCTTCCATACGAATCAAAATAACATGCATTTCTTATCATTTTTATAATAACAAATCCAATGCGTTCCACTTCCCATAATCGAGTCTAAATTCACAATTCCACATTCAAATTTCTTAACTTTTTCAGGTAATGTATCTCTCATGAAGATTCCTCTAAAATGTTTAATATTTTTGCAGATTTCTTCCAATTCCCCGAATGTTAAAGGTTTAAATTTTTTTTTCAATGTTTGATTTCACGTAATTCAAAGTTTTTTCATCTAATCCAGATCCTGTAACATCTTCCAACTCTTTATCTAACCAATTTAAAATGTTTCGAACAATAGGAATCACATCCTTTTTAACGATTGGAGCAGCTTTACGAACATAAGGAACAACATTTTTAACAACTGGAATATTTTCTCCAAAATCTAATAAATCTTTCAAAAGTCCACCATTTTTAAGTTCTTTCAACTGATTATAAGAAAATTCTATTCTGGTTCCTTTATTGTTTTTCTTATGTTTTTTCGAGTTTATTGTATTGTCTATTTGTTAAAAATATCTTATCTTCGCCATTTTTTAGTTGATCTATTTTAAATTGAATACTAACGGGTATTTTCTTCTTAAAAGCGGATTTTATTTTTTCTTTCTGATTTTTGCTGAAGTTTACGTTCACCTCCATTTATATAGTTAAAATTTCAAGTTCTCTTCGATTCCCATTCCTAGTTTTCTCTTCAAAAACATTGCTCCAGCTGTTGTGAAAGCGCAACAAATCTTTCACCTAAACTAGCATCTTTTGATAAAAATCTATCCATTGCTTTATCTTGCAAAACTTTATCTGCGATATGTCTGGAATTTGTGTCTCTATGTTTTGCATAAAAAATATCGTGTTCCATAGCAGCTTGATCTAATTTATTTATACCAGGATCTCCTCTTTTTAGTCCTTTTTTCGAGTTTTGTGCCAGGCCCCAGATACTGATAAGTTGGTACGTGTAATTCAAAAGGTAAATTGTTGATAAAATCATTCAAAAGTCCGCTACCTTCAATCATAGATGAACTTATTGCCGGCAAAACTCGTTTGTAAATATTTAATTCCATCAGGTTTTCAATCATTTCATCAAGTTTGTTCGAAATAAAATCTTTAATCGCTTTCTTTTCGTTCAAAAAATTGTTGTTTCCAGCCTTTTCTTGAGCATAAATATAATTAATAATTCCATCGAGTTTTGTCAAATCGTCGATATATCTGTATTCAATCTTATTATCACTGTATTTTCTCACACCTGATCCTTCGATTTTCTTTTTCCCAATTGGGTTTAAATCAAATTGAGATATTTTTTACCTTTTACTTGACTTTGGTTTCTTAGTTGATGGATCATTATTTTTGTAAATTGAATCAGATTTCCATAAAATTTCAGTATACTTTTTTCAAGTCTTCTTCAGAATATAAACCGATCTTTTTGGAACATCAGTGCCTGTTAATAATCTCCATAAACCCTGAGTACTTTCGTACATTTTTTCATTAATAACTATGTCATTATGTTCAAAATTTACGGGCAAATTTCCAATCATAAAACTTTTCTTTTTTCTATCCCAATACAAACCAAATTTATCATCCTTCGCTCTAGGAAGGAATTTTCTACCAATTTCACCAATTATTATATCCGTTCCGTTCCAGGACTTATTGGTTCAAACTATTGTAGATTCTTCAATGATTCCTAAGGTCTAAATAGTGGGATTGACCGATGGTAATTTTGGCAATTCAAACTCAGATTCTGAGTATCGAAATATCAGCAAAATTTGTTCCGTACAAACTGGAACCAAATTTCATCAAATATGTTGTGGGATTATCCGCTTAAAACATTTTCAAAATTTTGCCCTCAACATTTTTTTATTGCAGATGTTACAGGTTTGATTAATTTTTTTTGAATACATTTCTTGTTTGCCTTTTTCATCAATTCGAATCTGTTTACTTTAAATGTCTTTGATTAATATTCTTTTTCTAATTTGATTCAAGTTTTTTTTGCTTCTATCTGAAGTTTAACGTTTCACGCCATTTATTTAGGAAAATTTTTGAAACGTAAACGTGGAACATGGAAAACGTTGAGAACACGAAAACGTGAAAACGAGAAGCACGAAACGTGAACACGAACGTAAAACGGTGAACGTGGAACGTGAGAAACGTGAACACGAAACGAGAACACGAAACGTGGGAACGTAAAACGTGAACGTGTAACGTAAAACGTGAACGCGTGGAACGTAAAAACGAGAACAC